>NW_027251948.1:15000-33466 GCF_044704955.1 Pristiophorus japonicus | reverse complement strand
GATACCAGTCTGTCTCACCCAGTCCCCAGCACCCACAGGGGCTGCACCCAGTCCCCAGCACCCACAGGGGCTGCACCCAGTCCCCAGCACCCACAGGGGCTGCACCCAGTCCCCAGCACCCACAGGGGCTGCACCCAGTCCCCAGCACCGTCAGAGGCTGCTCAAGCGAAATGTCTGAGAATGTGAGTTAAAATGTTAAAATTGCCAGGGACTGGGAGCTGGCTGGGTGAGGCTGTCTGATGGCGGGAAACTAGCTTCCGTTTTACGACTGGCTCAACCCCAGAGAGAGAGAGAGAGAGAGAGAGAGAGAGAGAGAGAGCCCCCATGATTAACTCCTTGTCACCAGAGGGACAGAGACCAGGAGGTGACCAGTCAGCCCCTCGAGCTTGCTCCACCATTCAATTCGATCATGGCTAATCTGTACCTTACCTTCCCGCCTCAGTTCTATAATACTTGATACCTTTGCTTAACAAAAATCTATCAATCTTACTTTGAAAATTTTAATTGACCCCCCGGCCTCAACAGCTTTTTGGGGGAGAGAGTTCCAGATTCCCACTGCCCTTTGTGTGAAGAAATACTTCCCGACATCACCCCTGAACGGCCGGGCTCTAATGTTAAGTAAGGTTCTGCCCCCTTGTTATGGACTCCCTCACCCACCAGAGGAAACAGTTTCTCTGTATCTACCCTATCGAATCATCTTTAACACCTCGATCAGATCACTGCTTAATCTGTTATTCCATATCAACTTGGACACACAATTTAACCCTTTTAGCCCCGGTGTCGTTCTGATGAATCTGTGCTGCTCCCCCTCAGAGGGCTCCTCAAAAAATTCGTTCTGGGTTTGTTAGACATGAACTGCCTGTTACAAATCCATTAACTCCCTGTGACCAGTGAGAGAGAGACCCCAGGATTCATTTTATGATCATAGAGCGTGACTCCGGGATTAACGTGACCGGGAGCGACTCCAAGATTAACCCTTTGTGACGCGAGAGGCCCTCCCCTCCCCAGATTTGACAGCAACCATAACTTACATTTATGTAGTATCTTTAGCGTACAACATGTTTTGAAAGGTTGAGTGCGAAGAGATGGCCTGGGTCTAAGGGAGGGGTCTGAGCCCCCTGTGGTGGGAGGTGCAGAGTTGGGGTGGGAAGGGTGTGGGGTTTGGTGTTGGGAATCGGGTGTTGGGCAAGGACGCGGAGAACATTGACAGTGAGTTTCAGGAATTTAAATTCCAGGCATTGGGAGCCCCTGTCGGTCAGTGAGGACCTGGAGAACAGGCGAGCAGGACAGCAGCTGAGTCGTGAATATATTGCAGAGCAATGAACGGAGAGGGAACAGCACTGACTCCGAGCCCCGCCACAGGCAGGCTGCTCATGGAGGCTCGGGGAACAGCAGCTCTGTCACTGATCTCAGGCGAAGGAGAGGCTGGGGGCCTGTACATTGTCCCTGGCTATGTTTCAACTAAAGCCAACCTCCGTGATAAACCATGTACAGCCCATAGATAGAGTGAAGGCTCCTCTACACTGTCCCATCAAACACTCCCAGGGCAGGTACAGCACGGGGTTAGATACAGAGTAAAGCTCCCTCTACACTGTCCCATCAAACACTCCCAGGGCAGGTACAGCACGGGTTAGATACAGAGTAAAGCACCCTCTACACTGTCCCATCAAACATTCCCAGGGCAGGTACAGCACGGGGTTAGATACAGAGTAAAGCTCCCTCTACACTGTCCCATCCAACACTCCCAGGGCAGGTACAGGGAGTTAGATACAGAGTAAAGCTCCCTCTACACTGTCCCATCCAACACTCCCAGGGCAGGTACAGCACAGGATTAGATAGAGAGTAAAGCTCCCTCTACACTGTCCCATCAAACACTCCCAGGGCAGGTACAGGGAGTTAGATACAGAGTAAAGCTCCCTCTACACTGTCCCATCAAACACTCCCAGGGCAGGCACAGCACGGGGTTAGATACAGAGTAAAGCTCCCTCTACACTGTCCCATCAAACACTCCCAAGGCAGGCACAGCACGGGGTTTGATACAGAGTAAAGCTCCCTCTACACTGTCCCATCAAACACTCCCAGGGCAGGCACAGCACGGGGTTAGATACAGAGTAAAGCTCCCTCTACACTGTCCCATCAAACACTCCCAGGGCAGGTACAGCACGGGTTAGATACAGAGTAAAGCTCCCTCTACACTGCCCCATCAAACACTCCCGGGGCAGGTACAGCACGGGTTAGATACAGAGTAAAGCTCCCTCTACACTGCCCCATCAAACACTCCCGGGGCAGGTACAGCACGGGTTAGAGACAGAGTAAAGCTCCCTCTACATACACCCAATAAACTTCTCAACCCGAGAAGAGCCCACCAATCACCATTGCTTCTGTGACCTTTCTTCCATTTCTGACATACAGCCTCCTGTGGTTCCGTGCCCTTTAGGAGCGAGGTTGAGATTGCTCATGGGACGACTCCAGTCAGCAGACACAACAACTTGTGTTTATATAGCACCTTTACATCCCAAGGTGCTTCACAGGAGTGTTATGTGATTAAACATTTGACACCGAGCCGCATAAATAGAAATTAGGGCAGGTGATCAAAAGCTTGGTCTAAGAGGGAGATCTTAAGGAGCATCTTGAAGGAGGAAAGAGGTGGAGAGATTTAGGGAGGGAATTCCAGAGCTTGGGGCCCAGGCAACAGAAGGCACGGCCACCAATGGTGGGTGATTAAAATCAGGGATGCTCAGGAGGGCAGAATTAGAGGAGCGCGTTTATCTCGGCGGGGGTGGGGTGCTGTGGGGCCGGGGAAGATTACGGAGATCGGGAGGGACAAGGCCATGGAGGGATTTGACAACGAGAATAAGAATTTTGAAATCGAGGCGTTGCTCAACCAGGAGCCAGCGAGCACAGTGGGTGATGGGTGCGAATGGATTTCAGCCAGTTCTCTGTGGGTTGTCGGCCAGTTCCCGCTGTATTGAAGGTGTCTCTCCCCTCTCCACCCAGGGCAGAGGGTGTGTGGCCTTACCCTGAGCATCGGCTGAGAACCGATGTGAGGAGAGACTGAAACCTGAGAGTGGCTCCCGAGTCCCCCACGGACCAAGCTGACACATGCTCCCACATTCTCCATTTGTCAACCTGCCCTCGGTGCTCCTGCCCACGGACGCTCAAACAGCCAGCAAAGTGTAAACGTGCAAGAGATCAGGAAACGGTTGCTATGGCAAAGTTGCAGCAGGATTTCCTGTTGGGTTACCAGGTCGGAGGTGACCAGGATATGGAAGCCTCTTTTCCGCCCCCATCTCTCTCTCTCTCTCAGGAATCAGTTACCCTCCTACCCACCCGTCACCCCTCCCACTCACCCACCTACACCCCCCCCCCCACCCTCAACCCCCCCCCCACCCTCAGCCCCTAACCTCCCCCCTCCCCCCCCCCCACCAACCCTCATCCTCGCCCCCCCCCCCCCCTCGACACAAAAGGCATCAAGGGGTGTGGGGAGAAAGTGGGAATATGGTGTTGAGATAGTGGATCAGCCATGATCATATTAAATGGCGGTGCAGACTCGAGGGGCCGAATGGCCTCCAACTGCTTCTATTTTCTCTGTTTCTAACCGCCCCACCCCTCTCAACTCCACCCCTCCCCCCAAGCGACCATTCCTCTTGTGTGTCAGTGGGCTATTTGACCATGGGGCTGTTCAGCCCTGCCCAAACCTGCACCCTCCCAGCATTGGGTCACTGGATAGCACGTGGGACCGGGAAGCTTGGCTGGTTTGTCCCTCACTAGGGTGTACAGCCCCCCCTCCCCCCCATATCCCCCATCCCCCCTTCTCCCCTCCCCAGCGAACTGAGCACAGACCAGGAATGGCAGCCCCTTCCAACCTTCGGGTAAATCGGATGGAAGCTATACTGTGCTGTGTGCCTTGCTGTTTCAATGCGGAGAGAAGGATCCCGTGACCCCGGAATGTGGCGGAGAAACGTCCGGTGGACCCCAGCAGCGTGGACCTCCACCTTTTAGAAAGAACATGTTATAAAATAATTTCACTACAAACGGCAAACAGAAGACATTCGTCTCCAATAATCTCTGCTCTTTCCTGCTCCCATTGTGGTTCCACACGGATGCGAAGTGGTTAATTGCTGAGTGCCCCTCCCAGTGTGTGTGCAGGCTCCAGAGGAGATTCTTGCAACATTCCGATCTAGTGCAGTGCAGCGTCTGTAATCATCGCCGCTCAGTGCGAGATCGAATTTTACACCCACCTCTCCAACAATTAAACAGGAATCCTGGCAGCCAGTCTCGGGAGGCTGGAACGATTGTCCCCTCCCTGGCCTGGGGCATTGAGACCGGTTTCTGCTCCCCTGCCTGAGCTGCCATCAGCCCTGCTGGGCAGGGCACCTCCCTGGGGGGGTGGGGGGGGGGGTGGGTGTCAACCACTCGGTGGGTCGTCTCTGGGCCTTTGACAGGAGGGTGAGGGGTTGGTGAGTGGGTCCAGCGCTGGGGAGCAGGCTGGCCTGCCTTCGGGACAACCCAACCATGCGTATCAATCCTTCGCTTGCATATAGATACCGAGTAAAGCTCCCTCTGCACTTACACCCAACTTGCATTTCTATAGCACCTTCAACAAAGCGCTTCACAGGAGTGTTATCAGACAAAATGCTGATACCGACCCACATAAGGAGATATTAGGGCAGATGACCAAAAGTTTGAAGGAGGAGAGAGAGGTCGAGAGGCAGAGAGATTTAGGGAGAGAGTTCCAGAGCTTGGGGCCCAGGCAGCTGAAGGCACAGCCAGCAATGGTCGAACGATTATAATCAGGGATGCTCAAGAGTGCAAATTTAAAGGAGTGCAGAGATCTCGGGGAGTTGTGGGGCTGGAGGAGGTTGGAAAGAGGGAGGGGCTAGGCCATGGAGGGATTTGAAACATGGAAAATAGGTGCAGGAGCAGGCCATTGGGCCCTTCGAGCCTGCACTGCCATTCAATATGATCATGGCTGATCATGCAACTTTAGTGCCCCATTCCTGCTTTCTCTCCATTAGCCGTAAGGGCCACATCTAACTCCCTCTTGAATATATCTAACGAACTGGCCTCAACAACTTCCTGTGGTGTAGCATCTGTAATCATCGCTGCTCAGTGTGAGATAGGATTTTACACCCACCCCTCCAATTTATAATTGTAGGTTGGTTTTCAGTTCCTCTGCTAAACATCCAGAAGAGCCCCTCCATTGCTCCTGTGTGACCTTTCTTCCATCACCATGTGCAGGCCTGTGGGTCTGTCCTCTTCAGGGATGGGGTTGAGATTCCAGCAAGACAGAGACGACAGGATTTCAGCTCGTTCTCTGTGGGTCGAAGGCCAAGCCCCGCTACATCGCTGGGTCAAGTATCTGGCCGCTCCGCAGACCACCTGTTGGGGAAGAGGGTCTGAATATGCTGAAACCTATCCACAAGGTGCACCCTGACTGGTGTTTGGGGTTTTATTTCCCGGAGTTAATCCGGCTCGTACTCCGCGAGGTACTCTCGAGTCCCTGTAACCTTTCGCGCAATAGTTCCATTTGGGAACGACGCTGGAGTTTCTCAGGCTGGGTTGAGACGGAGTTTAACAACCAGTCCATGGGACCCGATGCTCCCTGCGGGGGGTGAGGGAGGGGGCCTGAGTCAAGTGGCAGAGATTTGGAGATCAGTGAATGTTTTTTTGACAGAGAAGAAAATCTTTCGTTTACACAGTGTGTCCCAGACTGTCTGCCTACAGCGAGCTACATTTTGAGGTGCGGGGACTTATTGTGGTGGCCCTTGTGTGCACAGCAAGATCCACAAACAGCAACAAGATGAGTGAACAGTTAGTCTGTGCTTAGCTGAGGAAGGAATGCTCTTCAGATAAAGTTATGGGATCTTCAGCGTCTGCCTGAGCAAGCAAGCATGGCCTCCGATTAATGTGAATAGGAAGGTGCTGCCCCATATTTGGTTATCAGCAAGTGTAGAGCACTAATTTTGTAGTTCCTGTGTCGTCAGAACTCTTATCTTATCGTGCAACAAAAACAGTCTTGCAAAAAAAAACAGCACACGGATAAAGTAGGGTTTATCCAACATGGCAGCAAAAGCAGATTGTACTTGTGATCCTCTCGGTCCCTGGTCTGACTCAACCTGCGACTGACTACACGAGGAACTGAAAACCAATCTACAACTACATATTGGAAGATGCAAGCTCCACCCTCGGCCCCACACAGGCTGGGTTCAGCTTGGGTTAGGAGGCAGCTCCAGTCAGTCGGGTTGTGTTCAGGACTGGTGCCGACGAGCACCAGGTCCGTGAGGTGTGCCACAAGTGCCCTTAAATCATAGTGATCCAAAGTGTTAGAGTGTAAAATAGTAATCAACAACTTGTATTTATATCGCGTTGTGAAACATCCCAAGGTGCTTCACAGGAGTATTATGCGATAAGAATTTGACACCGAGCCACATAAGGCGAAATTAGGGCCGGCGTCTTGAAGGAGGAAAGAGAGGCGGAGAGGTTTAGGGAGGGAGTTCCAGAGCTTGGAACCGAGGCAACAGAAGGCACAGCCACCGATGGTGGAGCGATTATAATCAGGGATGCTTAGGAGGGCAGAATTAGAGGAGCGCAGACATCTCGGGGGTGGGGGGAGTTATGGGGCTGGAGGAGATTTCAGAGATGGGGAGGGGCGAGGGCCATGGAGGGATTTGGAAACACAGATGAGAATTTTGAAATTGAGGTGTTGCTTAACCGGGAGCCAATGTCGGCCAGTGAGCACAGGGGGTGATGGGTGAGTGGGACTGGGTGTGAGTTAGGACACGGGTCAGTGAGCACAGGGGGTGATGGGTGAGCGGGACTCGGTGCGAGTTAGGACACGGGTCAGTGAGCACAGGGGGTGATGGGTGAGCGGGACTCGGTGCGAGTTAGGACACGGGTCAGTGAGCACAGGGGGTGATGGGTGAGTGGGACTCGGTGCGAGTTAGGACACGGGTCAGTGAGCACAGGGGGTGATGGGTGAGTGGGACTCGGTGCGAGTTAGGACACGGGTCAGTGAGCACAGGGGGTGATGGGTGAGTGGGACTTGGTGCGAGTTAGGACACGGGGCAGTGAGCACAGGGGGTGATGGGTGAGCGGGACTTGGTGCGAGTTAGGACACGGGGCAGTGAGCACAGGGGGTGATGGGTGAGCGGGACTGGGTGTGAGTTAGGACACGGGGTCAGTGAGCACGGGGTGATGGGTGAGTGGGACTCGGTGCGAGTTAGGACACGGGTCAGTGAGCACAGGGGGTGATGGGTGAGTGGGACTTGGTGCGAGTTAGGACACGGGTCAGTGAGCACAGGGGGTGATGGGTGAGTGGGACTCGGTGCGAGTTAGGACACGGGTCAGTGAGCACAGGGGGTGATGGGTGAGTGGGACTGGGTGTGAGTTAGGACACGGGTCAGTGAGCACAGGGGGTGATGGGTGAGTGGGACTTGGTGCGAGTTAGGACAAGGGCCGGCCGAGTTTTGGATCACCTCTAGTTTACGTAAGGCAGAATGTGGGAGGCCGGCCAGGAGAGCGGGGCAGGGGTACCCTGGAATATCGACCTTCCGCGCCCCCCACCCCGACCCCGAACCACAGATCGAGCGCCATAACCCAGGACAAATCCTGCATATTTCTACACTTGCTCTGCTCAGCACAACTTGCCATCTGAATACTGTAACTTGGAGGAGCAATTCCAGGGTGGTGGGGAAACCAGTTTCTGAGCAACAAACAGTCACTGATCTTAGCCACAGATCCCTCCCCAACCTCACCCATATATTAGTTGGAGAGAAGAACTTGTATTTATATAAACAACTTTCACATCCTCAGGGTTTCCAAAAGCGATTTATAGCCAATTAAGTCCCTTTTTGCAAGCAATAAAGAAAGCAAATGGTATGGCTTTTATTACACAAGGATTTGAGTATAAGAGTAAAGACGTCTTACTGCAATTATATCGGGCCCTGGTGAGACCACACCTGGAGTATTGTGTACAGTTTTGGTCTCCTTACCGAAGGAAGGATATACTTGACATTGAGGGAGTGCAGTGAAGGTTCACCAGACTGATTCCTGGGATAGGGAGATTGTCCTATGAGGAGACTAGGCCGATATGCTCTCGCGTTTAGAAGAATGGGAGGTGATTTAATTGAAACATACACAGTTCTTACAGGGCTTGACTGGGTAGATTCAGGGAGTATGTTTCCCCCGGGCTGGGGAGTCTAGAACCAGGGTCACAGTCTCAGGATAAGGGGTCGGCCATTTAGGACTGAGATGAGGAGAAATTTCTTCACTCAGAGGGTGGTGAATCTTTGGAATTCTCTGCTCGAGGGCTGTGGAGGCTCAGTCGCTGAGTATGTTCAAGGCTGAGATCGATAGATTTTTGGATATTAAGGCAATCGAGGGATATGGGGATAGTGCAGGAAAGTGGAGTTGAGGTCGAAGATCAGCCGTGATCTCATTGAATGGTGGAGCAGGCTCGAGGGGCCGAATGGCTGACTCCTGCTCCTAATTCTTATGTTTTGGAGTGCAGTCACTGTTGTAATATGAGAAACACGGCAGTTAATTTGCGCATAGCAAGCTCCCACAAACAGCACCGAGATAAATGGCCAGACACTCTGCCTTTAATGATGTTGGTTGAGGGATAAATATTGGCCCAGGACACTGGGGCGAACTCCCCTGCTCTTTTTGGAAATAGTTCCCTGGGATCAACAAGAGAAAAGACAGGTGAAGCTTTTCACTCAGACTGTGAACTGGTCTCTCCCGGCCCGTGGCTGCCGAGACAGCTGTGCAGTCCCTACACCCTCTGGGATGGGGGTCAGATTTCCCGCTTTGTGTCCCTGTAATGTCCGAGGTTAGTTGTGACGTGCAGGCCTGGCCATTAGAGGGAGCAGCGTGTGGCGGCATACCACTGCAGGGAGCAGCGCATGCTGCTGCAGGAGGGCGACGGCTGACTGCAATGTGGGCAGGTACAGCAGGAGCGGCGAGGGTTCGTAGAGGGATGTAATCGGGGCCCAGGAGAGGCGAGGGCCCAGGGGCAGCACGGGGCCAGCCCACACTGCGATATGTGTGCGCACTAGGCCCGTGCAGCAGAGCAGGTCTCCAGTCGTCCTGGGTAATCCTGGACCAAGGCCTAGCTCTGTCAAGCCCGTTAAAAAAATCCACCCACAGGCATCTTCCACCCTTCAGGATGTAGTTCGGGATCCGGAATATTAGGTCCTTTGAAAGTTGGCATAAAGGTACAGCAGGCAGTGAAGAAGGCAAATGGCATGTTGGCCTTCATAGCGAGAGGATTTGAGTATAGGAGCAGGGAGGTCTTACTGCAGTTGTACAGGGCCTTGGTGAGGCCTCACCTGGAATATTGTGTTCAGTTTTGGTCTCCTAATCTGAGGAAGGACATTCTTGCTATTGAGGGAGTGCAGCGAAGGTTCACCAGACTGATTCCCGGGATGATAGGACGATATTTGAAGAAAGACTGGATCGACTGGGCCTGTATTCACTGGAATTTAGAAGAATGAGAGGGGAATCTCATAGAAACATATAAAATTCTGACGGGTTTAGACAGATTAGATGCAGGAAGAATGTTCCCGATGTTGGGGGAAGTCCAGAACCAGGGGTCACAGTCTAAGGGTAAGGGGTAAGCCATTTAGGACTGAGATGAGGCGAAACTTCTTCACTCAGAGAATTGTGAACCTGTGGAATTCTCTACCGCAGAGAGTTGTTGAGGCCAGTTCGTGAGATATATTCAAGAGGGAGTTAGATGTGGCCCTTATGGCTAAAGATATCAAGGGGTATGGAGAGAAAGCAGGAAAGGGGTACTGAGGGAATGATCAGCCGTGATCTTATTGAATGGCGATGCAGGCTCGAAGGGCCGAATGGCCTACTCCTGCACCTATTTTCTGTGAACTCATCCCTTTTCGGTGTGGCAGCGGGTCATCTTGCACCTGGTCCAGGTGGGAGTTGGGCCTAACCGCCCATGTACCTGGTCCCGTGCCAAGGCAGCTGTGCTTTGTAAATCAGCCCGACACTCTCGGTAAATACTGATCCCTGGGTGGAGCAGGGAGCGGTGTGCAGATTATATGTTTGTTTTGAGTTAATATCCAGCTTCTCACCTTGCAAAGAATTTCTGATTTGCTGAAGGTGCAGCACGATCTTTCGGCAGAAGAACCCGGTTTGATTCTGCCAGCCAATATCAGACAAATGGCGCTAACTATTCACCCTTACCAAACGCGTCAATTACACAGGCGCCGCTTACACCGAATTAATTACACCGACTCGGACAGTCTTAAAATAAAAGAGAAGAAAGACTTGCATTTATATAGCGCCTTTCATGACCTCAGGAGGCCCGAAGTGCTTCACAGCCAATTAAGTACTTTTCAAGTGTAGTCACTGTTGTAATGTGGGAAACACAGCAGCTAATTTGCGCACAGCAAGCTCCCACAAACAGCAATGTGATAATGACCAGATAATCTGTTGTGTTAGTTGAGGGATCAATATTGGTCCCAGGACACCAGGGATAACTCCCCTGCTCTTCTTCGAAATAATACCATGGGATCTTTTACATCCACCTGAGAGGGCAGACGGGGGTCAGTTTCAAGTCTCATTCAAAAGGCTGCCCCTCTGACAGTGCGGCGCTCCCTCAGCACTGCCCCTCTGACAGTGCGGCGCTCCCTCAGCACTGCCCCTCTGACAGTGCGGCACTCCCTCAGTACTGCCCCTCCGACAGTGCGGCGCTCCCTCAGCACTGCCCCTCCGACAGTGCGGCGCTCCCTCAGCACTGCCCCTCCGACAGTGCGGCGCTCCCTCAGCACTGCCCCTCCGACAGTGCGGCGCTCCCTCAGCACTGCCCCTCCGACAGTGCGGCGCTCCCTCAGCACTGCCCCTCCGACAGTGCGGCGCTCCCTCAGCACTGCCCCTCCGACAGTGCGGCGCTCCCTCAGCACTGCCCCTCCGACAGTGCACCGCTCCCTCAGCACTGCCCTGGGAGTGTGAGCTTGGATTATGGGCTCAAGGCTCTGGAGTGGAAGTGAAACAGAAAATGCTGGACAGCACCTGGCGGGTCAGGCAGACTATTATACAGTGTTTCTCTGTTCACAGATCCTGCCTGACCTGCTGAACATTTTCTAGAATTTTCTGTTTTTATTTCAGACTTCTGGCATCCACGGTATTTGACTTCTGTTTTTAGTCAATAACCACTTAACCGCGTACATACCCATTTAATGAGCTGGGGTGTTTGAGCAGTTCAGTTAGCTGTTCACATCTGGTTAGAGTGCTTTACCTTAGTGATGAGATACTGGATGCAACTGCTGACAATGAGAAGAGGCGGTTACTCAGTGAGATTTCCTGTTTTCTTTGAAATATGCTTTTTGGATTTGCCGCCTATCAGTAGTGCGATGACTCGAACACGCCCGCAAGACGCAAGAACTTAATATAAGAATTAGGAGCAGTTGTCGTCCAATCGGCCCCTCGAGCCTGCTCCACCAATCAATGAGATCATGGCTGATCTTTGACCTCAACTCCACTTTCCCGCCCAATCCCCATATCCCTCGATTCCCTATCGATCTACATACTCAACATACTGAACGACTCAGCATCCACAACCCCAAGGGACTCAGTGTACAATGGCCGACCCCTTATCCTGATATTGTGCCCCCTAGTTCTAGGCTCTCTGGCCAGACGAAACAGCCTCTCGGCATCTAAAAGTAGTGGGGACTGTATTTGTTTCCTGAAAGAACTAAATTGTCACGATCATTCCCATGACTTTCACCCCTCATTGCCTGGAGGTGCTGACTTGTGCTGAGGTGCGGTTAAACGGGCACCAGGTGCGCTCCAGGACTTCACTCCTGGGCAGTATGTCCGAACCTTCGAGACGGGAGACCCACACAAACAAACTCTGACTGTCGCCCCTTTCCAAATTGACCAGTAACTTCCCAGCATTGTCCACAATCAATACAGGAAGTGCCTTTTTTTTTAATGTACAAGATAGGAGCAAAGTTGGCAGACTTCAGAAACTCACCATCTAGAGGCCAGAGTTGCAACTGCACCGTGACAGTTGACATAACAAAAATGAATGGGAAATGTTGACATAGCAATTTACAATGGTGCAGAAAAGCTTGACCAGAAATCATGGCAACAGAAAGTAAGGATTGTGAAG
This sequence comes from Pristiophorus japonicus, assembly GCF_044704955.1. Lineage (NCBI taxonomy): Eukaryota > Metazoa > Chordata > Chondrichthyes > Pristiophoridae > Pristiophorus > Pristiophorus japonicus. The sequence goes on along the minus strand of NW_027251948.1, from coordinate 21,333 downwards.
AGGCAGTGTGGGCTTTACAGGAGATTTTTTAATGACGTTTGGATATTTTTCCAGTGTTTTAATTAGTTGCGTTGTTTTGCAGCTGTTTTGGATAACGAGCGCCTTACGGCCGAGGAGATGGATGAACGCAGACGGCAAAACATTGCCTACGAATACCTGTGTCACCTGGAGGAAGCCAAGCGGTGAGTCCCTCTTGAATTGCTCTCCCTCAGGCCTGCCTGTTGCCACTGTGTCCGCCGGCGATACGAGATGAGCTGTCCTGTCAGGTTGACGCTATTTGGGATGGGTTCGGCAGCGAGTCGGTCGACAAAACCCAGGAGCTTTTGGGAAGAAGAAAGGTCCGTTTGGCTCCAAAGCACCTTTGATTCATTTCTAACCCCCGCACCCCACCTTCCTCTGGCCCTTCCCTCTCCAGAAACACCCCTGTTGGACTGTCGGGGGGGAGCAAGCTGAGAATTGGAACCTTTTCATTTATTTCTATAAAAGGACAGACTGAGAGTGACCTGACAGAGGTCTTCGAAATTATGAAGGGGTTCGATAGGGTAGATGTAGAGAAGGGATGTGAGCGTCGCTGGCAAGGCCGGCATTTATTGCCCATCCCTAACTGCCCCTTGAGAAGGTGGTGGTGAGCCGCCTTCTTGAACCGCTGCAGTCCGTGTGGTGAAGGTGCTCCCACAGTGCTGTTAGGGAGGGAGTTCCAGGATTGTGACCCAGCGACGATGAAGGAACGGCCGATATATTTCCAAGTCGGGATGGTGTGTGACTGGGAGGGGAACTTGGAGGTGGTGGTGTTGACATATAAATATAAGATAATCACTAATAAATCCAACCGGGAATTCAGAAGAAACATTTACCCAGAGAGCGGTGAGAATGTGGAACTCGCTGCCACAGGGAGGGGTTGAGGCGAATAGTATCGATGCATTTAAGGGGAGGCTGGATAAACACACGAGGGGGAAAGGATTTTAGTCTGCTAATGCTCCTGTGAAGCACCTTGGGATGTGTTACTATGTTAAAGGTGCTATAAAAATACAAGTTATGTTGTTGGGGTGAGATGAAGGGGGGAGGAGGTGCTGGCACAGAGCGGTGGGGCCCAGTGGCCTGTTCCTGTCCCGCACACTCGATGTTAAAGTTGTGGAATAAATGAGAAGGACATTGAAGCAGACGGCCCGGATGGGTTTCTGGAGAGAGAAGGAAGGAATGGAGGGATATGGTGGGACGATGGGGACGTGGGTTTGATCGATGGAAAACTATCGCTTTTTCGGCCTAAAAATATCTTCTACCCCGAAAGTTCTTTTTATTATTAATTTCCAGAAACGAATCTTGTTTTTGCCCGTGTGGGGCAGTTCTGGTCGGCATTGTTGAGTGAGTTTTGTGGTCTGTGTGTCATTTTCCCCATCGCTGTCGCAACTCTCGAAGGGTGTTGTGCGATTTAATCCGGTGATTTGATTTCCGCCTGCGTGCCCCGCGATCTGGGGAGCGGATTATTGCACAATCGGAGCTGAGCGAAGAGATGGAAAGTAGGATTGCGATTCCCAGAGATTCCAGCAACGCGTGCAAATGACCCCGATCAGCGTAACTCTGCAACCCCTCGGGAAATCTCCCTGAGGTTTTGCCCTCGAGGGTGCTGCCTCGTGCAGCGGCCCTTGGGGTCCCCCGCACCCGAGAGCCCGTTGTTCATAGAATCACAGAAATTTACAGCACGGAAGGAGGCCATTTCGGCCCATCGCGTCCGTGCCGGCCGACAAAGCTATCCAGCCTAATCCCACTTTCCAGCTCTCGGTCCATAGCCTTGTAGGTTGCGGCACTTCAGGTGCACATCCACGTACAGGTGTGTGAGCCAACATTCCATGAGTGTCACTGAGCTGTTCAACCACGGGGAGCATCGCAGCTAAGCCGAATCTTGCCCCAACCTGATGCTCACCCACGTATGCAGGGGCCCCAGCTCCCCACGCAGCTGCCTGGCATTGGGAACTGAGCTGCAGTTGCGTTATGCACGGGCTGCAGATCTTCCAGGGCATCCCACCCTTCCCCTCCCCCCCCCTCCCCTCCTCCCCCCCACTCCCCTCCCCTCCCCCCCCCCCCAACTCCCCTCCCCCTCCCACTCCACCCCCACCCCCTCCTCCCCGCCACAGCCTCGACTGTTCGTGCAGGAGCCCAGAAAACAGCCGACTGGTAAAGGCGTGCCGGAATCCAGCAGAGACGATTTCAGCAAACGGATTTCCCCCCTTTCGCCCCCACACCACCCCGCGTGATGTTTCTCCTCGTGAGGAAATCTAGAACTCGGGGGCATAGTCTCAGAATAAGGGGCCGCCCATTTAAAACTGAGAAGAGGAGGAATTTCTTCTCTCAGAGGGTTGTAAATCTGTGGAATTCTCTGCCCCAGAGAGCTGTGGAGGCTGGGGGGTCATTGAATATATTTAAGGCAGATAGACAGATTTGTGGGCGATAAGGGAGTCGAGTGTGAAAGGGAGCGGATGGGGAAGTGGAGCTGAGTCCATGATCGGATCAGCCATGATCTTATTGAATGGTGGAGCAGGCTCGAGGGGCCAGGCCAGACTCTTGCTCTGGAGCAGCAGAGAGGGGGCAGACCTGCACCTGTTTATAGTGCAGGGCACCGGTGTTAGTGCGGGAACCCTGTCTGCCCCACCCAATGTCAACATCGGTGTATCCTGCCTCTCACAGCCCCACATTCCGCAGGGGACACACTTGCTCCAGACCTCCAGCACTCTGCTTTCCCCTCCCCCCTCCCCCAGTTGTGTGCAGGGTCCCCCTGTGAGAAAGAGTTTAAGCTTCACCTGTCCCCTCCAGCCCCGTAAACTTCATACATTTCGCAGGCAGTTGAGGCTTGCGGAAGTGCTTGAGGAAGTAGAGACGGATGTCTGTTAGATTTAGCAGCAGGGCAGGGCAGGGCAGGGGAATGTTCTCCACGTACGCACACACACACCCATCTATACATGCGCACGCGCACACCCCTATATATACACACACACACCCCAATATACACACACACACACACCCCTATACACACACACACACACACACACACACACACACACACACACACACACACACACCTACACACACCTATATACACACACACACACACGCACACCTCTCTATACATACACACACACACACCTATATACACACACACACACCCATCTATACACGCGCACACACACACACCTATATACACACACGCACACCCCTATATACACACACACACCTCTATACATACACACACACGCGCACACACCTATATACACACACACCCCTATATACACACACACACACCTATATACACACACACACACCTCTGTATACATACACACACACACACACCTATATATACACACACGCGCACACACACACACCTATATACACACGCGCACACACCTATATGCACACACACCCCTATATACACACGCACACACACCTCTATATACACACCCCTATATATATACACACACACACCTCTATATACATACACACACACCTATATACACACACACACCACTATATACATACACACACACACACACACAAACACCTATACACAGAGACACACACACACCCCTATACACACACACACACACACACACACACACATACACAGAGACACACACACACCCCTATATATACATACACACACACACACACATACACACACACCATATACACACACACACACACCTATATACACACACACACACACACACACCTATATACACACACACACACCTATATACACACACACACCTATATACACACACACACCTATATACACACACACACCTATATACACACACACACCTATATACACACACACACCTATATACACACACACACCTATATACACACACACACCTATATACACACACACACCTATATACACACACACACCTATATACACACACACACCTCTATATACATACACACACACCTATATACACACACACACCACTATATACATACACACACACAAACACCTATACACAGAGACACACACACACCCCTATACACACACACACACACACACACACATACACAGAGACACACACACACCCCTATATATACACACACACACACACATACACACACACCATATACACACACACACACACCTATATACACACACACACACACCTATATACACACACACACACACACCTATATACACACACACACCTATATATATATATACACACACACACCTATATATATATATACACACACACACCTATATATACACACACACACACCTATACACACACACACACACACCTATACACACACACACACACCTATATACACACACACACACCTATATACACACACACACACCTATATACACACACACACACCTATATACACACACACACCTATATACACACACACACCTATATACACACACACACCTATATACACACACACACCTATATACACACACACACCTATATACACACACACACCTATATACACACACACACCTATATACACACACACACCTATATACACACACACACCTATATACACACACACACCTATATACACACACACACCTATATACACACACACACCTATATACACACACACACCTATATACACACACACACCTATATACACACACACACCTATATACACACACACACCTATATACACACACACACCTATACACACACACACACCTATTTACACACACACACACACACCACACACCTATATACACACACACACACACCTATATACACACACACACCTCTATATACATACACACACACAAACACCTATACGCACAGACACACACACACCCCTATATATACACACACACACACACACACACACACACACACACACACACATATATATATATATATACACACCTATATACACACATACACACACACACCTATATACACACACACACCTATATATATATACACACACACACACCTATATATATATATATACACACACACACCTATATATACACACGCACACACCTATATACACACACACACACACCTATATACACACACACACACCTATATACACACACACACCTATATACACACACACACCTATATACACACACACACCTATATACACACACACACCTATATACACACACACACCTATATACACACACACACCTATATACACACACACACCTATATACACACACACACCTATATACACACACACACCTATATACACACACACACCTATATACACACACACACCTATATACACACACACACCTATATACACACACACACCTATATACACACACACACCTATATACACACACACACCTATATACACACACACACCTATATACACACACACACCTATATACACACACACACACCTATTTACACACACACACACACCACACACCTATATACACACACACACACCTATATACACACACACACCTCTATATACATACACACACACAAACACCTATACGCACAGACACACACACACCCCTATATATACACACACACACACACACACACACACACACATATATACACACCTATATACACACATACACACACACACCTATATACACACACACACCTATATATATATATATATACACACACACACCTATATATACACACACACACACCTATACACACACACACACACACACCTATACACACACACACACACACCTATATACACACACACCTATACACACACACACACACACACCTATATACACACACACACCTATATACACACACACACACCTATATACACACACACACACCACACATCTATATACACACACACACACACCACGCACGTATATACACACACACACATGCACGTATATACACACACACACGCGCACGTATATACACACACACACACCTATAAAAATGCACACACACACACACACCTATACACACACGCACACACCTATATACACGCACACACCTATATACACACGTGCACACACAAACACACACCTATATACATACACACCTATATACACATACACACCTATATACACACACATACACACCTATATACACACACACACACACCTATATACACACGCACCTATATACACACGCACCTATATATACACACGCACCTATATATACACACGCACCCATATACACACGCACCCGTACACCCACGCACCCGTACACCCGCGCACCCGCGCACACACCCGCGCGCCCGCGCACACACCCGCACACACGCACCCGTACACACGCACACGCACCCGTACACACGCACACGCACCCGTATACACACGCACACGCACCCGTATACACACACACACGCACCCGTATACACACACACACGCACCCG
>NW_027251948.1:0-10000 GCF_044704955.1 Pristiophorus japonicus | reverse complement strand
GCTCTCACTTCAGGTTCTCTCGCTCACTTGTCAGCAGGAATTGTTGGATTACGATCAGGAGCTGGAGCGGTTGCTGATTTCCCCCTTCCTCCCCTCTCTGGGCCCGTGGGGCCGAGCCCAGTTGGGACTCCTTGGCTCAGCTCGGCTAATGCCTGACAGAGGGAGGGCTGGGCCAGGTATCTCGGGGTCAGTGGGGCCCAGTGTGGCCATGCATTTCCCCAGTGAGGGGGGGCGAGTCAAATCTCATTCAGTGCGGGCTGCACGACAACAAATTGCACTGAGACCGCGACAAACGGCAGACGCTGCCGAGGCTGGAATCCGAAATAAAATCCGAAAATGCCGGCAATCTCAGCGGGTTGGACAGCATCTGTGGAGAGAAATAGAGTTAATGTTTCGGGTCGGCGACCTTGGTCAGAATTGGCGAATGTTGAAAATGGAACAGATCCTTCAGGAAGTGGCGGGGGCAGGGGAACGGGCAAGGAGGGGGCGAGAGAGGAGGAAAGAACAAAAGGGAAGGTCTGTGATCGGGTGGAAGGCAGGAGAGATTTGGGAGACATTTCTACAGTGTGTTTAACAAAGTAAAACGTCACAGGAGCATTAACCAATCAGAATTTGACACTGAGCCCCACACAGGGAGATATTGGCACCAATGACCAAAAGCGTGGTGAATGAGTGTCTTACAGGAGGAGAGAGGGAGCAAGGTGGAGAGGCTTCGCTCAGGGGGCTTACAGAGCAGTTGAAAGCTCGGCCTCCAATGGAGGGGGCGAAGATTACGCATTCTCTCTCCCACCTTCTCCGAGTTTACAAGTTGAACGGTTTTTAGTTTGAGGAATGCCTCGGCCATTTGACGTGTGGTCTGTGAGGCCAGGCCAGGGAGAGGCACTCCTGCAACCTCATGCCTCAGTTTGGTTTCAAGTTCCCCATTCCGACCTCTCGTTATGTTTTTCCCACGAGTTTCACAAGGTTACTCAATCTCGTGGAATTAAAATCAGCAGAAATTCTAACCAGGTCAATGTGCTGACTAGAATTTAAAATAAAATTCAAAATCAACTCTTTTCCACGTGCCCCCCCACCCCCCCTCCAGTGGCTCGGTTACTAAGTGAGGCCTATATATCAGGCTTCAGGTATGCTGGCTGTCGGGAGAACGACGCTGGTTTGGCTCCATGGGTCCAGGTCAAGCCAGGTTGCTTCACCTTCCTTATTTTATTTTTAAATGTTATTTTTGTAATTTGTGTCTAACCCTCTCTTGCTCTATTTTACCCTTTATCCCTCTGTCACAGAGCTTTCCCTCATGGCCTTCTCCATCTCGCTCCTCTACCCTGTCTCGATCGCGCACACTCTCTATCTTCCCCAACCTCGTTCCCCTAAACCCACGAGCCACATTACCCCCTCCCATCCACGGACCATTCTCGACTGCCCTCCTTCTCTTCCCCCCCCCCACCCCAGCTCACTGCCCGCCCCGCCCCCCCCCCCCCCCGCACCCCCCAGCTCACTCCCCGTCCCCCCCACCCCCGTGCTCGGGTTGGGGAGGAAGCCCGCCAGGGCTCTGCTCGAATTGCTCGGTGCCTCTGCAGTTGGGCGATGGCCGAGTCGCTCGCAGCTGGTTGCCCCACCCTTCTGTTTCAGAGCGGACTGGTTTCTCATCCCCTTTCTGCTCCAGAAATAGGTGCGGGGCTGGGCCACCCACAGAGTGAATCTCTGACCATCAAATGGCCGTGTCATCCCCGCCCCTCAGGGCAGAACTACTACTCTATTTGTAGTTCCTATTATTGGGGAGAATGTTTGCGTGGGCAGCACTCTCGCCCCTCAGTCAGAAGATCATCGGTTCAAGCCCCACCCCAGAGACTTGAGCACATAATCTAAGCTGTACTGAGGGTGTGCCGCACTGTCGGAGGGGCGGTACTGAGGGAGTGCCGCACTGTCGGAGGGGCAGTACTGAGGGAGCGCCGCACTGTCGGAGGGGCAGTACTGAGGGAGTGCCGCACTGTCGGAGGGGCGGTACTGAGGGAGTGCCGCACTGTCGGAGGGGCGGTACTGAGGGAGTGCCGCACTGTCAGAGGGGCAGTACTGAGGGAGCGCCGCACTGTCGGAGGGGCAGTACTGAGGGAGCGCCGCACTGTCGGAGGGGCGGTACTGAGGGAGTGCCGCACTGTCGGAGGGGCAGTACTGAGGGAGTGCCGCACTGTCGGAGGGTCAGTACTGAGGGAGCGCCGCACTGTCTTTCAGATTAGACGTTAAACTGAGGCCCCGTCTGCTCAGGTGAACGTATAAGATCCCACCACATTATTTTGAAGACCTTGTGCACAAATTGGCTGGCGCGGTTCCTATATTACAACGTAACTGCACTTCAAAAGTACTTCATTGGCTGAAAAGCGCTTTGGGACGTCCTGAGGTCGTGCCAGGCGCTGCATAAATGAAAATATTTCTTTTTCTTTTTCTTTTTCCTTGCTCCGTTGGGGGAAGGGGTTAAAATCGAGGGCTTCATTTTTGCTTTAGAGGGAGGAGAGGGAGGTTTGAAAGCCCGATTCATGTCCCATCCTGTGATCTCCTTGTGATGCTGTCCATGTATTGAAGGAGGAGCGAGGTAGGGAGGTTTAGGGAGGGAGTTCCAGAGCACGGGGCCCAGGCAACAGAAGGCACGGCCACCAATGGTGGAGCGATTATAATCGGGGATGCTCAGGAGGGCAGAATTGGAGGAGCGCAGACATCTCTGGGGGTTGTGGGGTTGGAGAAGATTACAGAGATAGGGAGGGGCGAGGGCCATGGAGGGATTTGTAAACAAGGATGAGAATTTTAAATTCCATTATAATTTTAATATGAAATGGTGTAAAATCTTCGAACAGCTGCTTGTTGGCCTGACGGGGCTGCAGGATTCTCCAGGCTTGTCGTTGGGCCTATCCTTCATCCCTCACCGAGCCCATCAAACCCGCCAGACTCCGGCAAGCTCCCAGTCCCAGTTCAAAATATAACATTTTGGAATCTGTTTCAACAAACTCATTTCCCTTCTCATGAACAGGCCCTTCCTCGCTTGCACAATTGCCCGCTGGTACTTTTTCTAAGTACTCTGCAACCACTTCCTCCCTTTTCATTCGCCACAGCTCCAGCACCACAGAGAGAGGCTCTCCTTCCTGTTCCATTTTCGCAAGCAGCCATCTCCAACTTCCTGCAAATCTGCGATTCCACCGCTGCAACCGGCCCGTGAAGATTTTTTTCCCACTCTTTTTGCTTTCTTGCTCGAGGTCTTTTCGTGCTCATTTAACTTTGCTTCTGCCATTTAACTACAAACCAAAAAAGACAGACTTGCATTTATATAGCGCCTGTCATGACCACCGGATGCCTCAGGAGCCCCTCCCTCCCTCGGTACTGCCCCTCCGACAGTGCGCCCCTCTCTCGGTACTGCCCCTCCGACAGTGCGCCCCTCCCTCGGTACTGCCCCTCCAACAGTGCGGCACTCCCTCAGCACTGTCCCTCCGACAGTGCGGCGCTCCCTCAGCACTGCCCCTCCGACAATGCAGCGCTCCCTCAGCACTGTCCCTCCAACAGTGCGGCACTCCCTCAGCACTGCCCCTCCGACAGTGCGGCGCTCCCTCAGTACTGCCTCTCCGACAGTGCGGCACTCCCTCAGCACTGCCCCTCCGACAGTGCGGCGCTCCCTCAGTACTGCCTCTCCGACAGTGCGGCACTCCCTCAGCAGTGTCAGCTTAGATTTTTTTGGTGCTCACATCCCGATCTACTAGAATGGCACCCGTCCAACCACAGCCCAGAAAGATTGGCCCCAGTAACGGGGAATGGCTCCCTGTCCCCAGCTTAGCCTGCCCACCCCTCCCCACCCCCGACTGCTCCCTGCCTTGCCTCCCCTCTCCAGACTCTCACTCTCCCGCCCGGCCCTGTTCCTTGACTCCCGGCCTGGCCCCTGCTCTCCAGGCTCCCAGCCTCCTGCTCGGCCCTGTGGCCCTGTTCCTTGACTCCCGGCCTGGCCCAGGCTCCCGCCCGCCCCAGCCTCTGCTCTCCAGGCTCCCAGCCTCCTGCTCGGCCCTGCAGCCCTGTTCCTTGACTCCCGGCCCAGGCTCCCGCTCGGCCCAGCCTCTGCTCTCCAGGCTCCCAGCCTCCTGCTCGGCCCTGCGGCTCTGTTCCTTGACTCCCGGCCCACAGCACACTAGCGAGTGGGGAGCGGTGAAGGTGTGACTGTGCTTTCTCGAGCTCGCAATGCAAATTAGGAAATCTCGAGAGTTCATTTTGGGGTCTGTGCTGTTTAACCAAAAGCCTTTGCAAGGTTTCGGCCACGAACATTTCCTGCTTGCAAACATCTGCAGAGAGGCTGGTGAGCAGGCCGTGTACTGTGTCTTGTGCATGTGGCACTGAGGGTCACGTGACGCCCAGCATTCACCACCGGCTGCAATACAGCGAAAATAAACCTCAGAACAGGCCCCATAGACTGAACATCCGTAAACTGTGGCTGGGGAGGAAATCACATCCTCCATATTGCAGCAAGGATATTCTTACCTGAGCGGGCATGCAGCTCGACTGATGCTTGGGATGGGGCATTGGACAATGAGGTTGTGTAGAATGGGAAGATACTCTCTGGAGTTTAGAAGAATGAGAGGTGATCTCATTGAAACAATTAAGATTCTGAGGGGGATTAACAGGGTAGATGCAGGGAGGATGTTTCCCCCGGGCTGGGGAGTCAAGAACCAGGGGTCACAGTCTCAGGATAAGGGGTCGGCCATTTAGGACTGAGATGAGGAGAAATTTCTTCACTCAGAGGGTGGTGAATCTTTGGAATTCTCTGATCCCAAAAATCAAACCTGGAGAAATGCACCATTCCCAGCTTGGCTCAGACCACACAGCGATCCTCACTGGATACACGTCCTCACAGGACAGGCAACCATTCCCACTGGCCAAGGAAACCACGCAATAGTCAATGGCAGCAACAGATCCAGCAGTGACCACAAGCCCCTTGTGTCGAACCTCTGCCTCCTCCCTCACACTCCTAGGGCATCCCAAAGTGCTTTACAGCCAATGAAATACTTTTGAAATCTAGTCACTGTTGTAATGTAGCAAATGCCGCAGCCAATTTGTGCACAGCAAGGTCATCGAAATAGTGCCATGGGATCTTTAATTCGACCTGAGAGGGCAGACGGGGCCTCGGTTTAATGTCTTACCTGAAAGATGGCACCTCCGACAGTGCGGCGCTCCCTCGGTACTGCCCCTCCGACAGTGCGGCGCTCCCTCAGTACTGCCCCTCCGACAGTGCGGCGCTCCCTCAGTACTGCCCCTCCGACAGTGCGGCGCTCCCTCAGCACCGCCCCTCCGACAGTGTGGCGCTCCCTCAGCACTGCCCCTCCCTCAGCACTGCCCCTCCCTCAGCACTGCCCCTCCCTCAGCACTGCCCCTCCCTCAGCACCGCCCCTCCCTCAGCACCGCCCCTCCGACAGTGCGCCCCTCCCTCAGCACCGCCCCTCCGACAGTGTGGCGCTCCCTCAGCACCGCCCCTCCGACAGTGCGGCACTCCCTCAGCACTGCCCCTCCGACAGTGCGGCGCTCCCTCAGCACTGCCCCTCCGACAGTGCGGCGCTCCCTCAGCACTGCCCCTCCGACAGTGCGGCGCTCCCTCAGCACCGCCCCTCCGACAGTGCGGCGCTCCCTCAGCACCGCCCCTCCGACAGTGGGGCACTCCCTCAGCACTGCCCCTCCGACAGTGCGGCGCTCCCTCCCTCACTCGATGCCGATTGTGCTCAGGGACAGGTTCCGCACTTTTGGAGTAAAACCTGCTCTGTAAACATCTCACAACCCAGCTCGGAAGCAAAGGAATGCTCCTTAGGGACAAAGTGTGGTCAATTCAGACGGGCGAAGTGAGCTTGAGAGGTTTTCCAGGAACTTTCTCTGCTTCAAAGGAAGCTGAGCGTTTCCTGAGGAGACTCCAGTTCGTGTGCCTCATTGGAAGATGTAGATTAAAGACAGAGAAACGCTCATAGGAAGTGAGTGAGTGTGCAGATCGCTGTTTGTATAGGCAGAGGGGGTCAACCAGTCCACAGACATCGGAAAACAATATACAGCTAGGCTGTCATTCCGGAACAATCTAATAAACGAGGCACGCCAGCACGAGAGTCTTCACAGCTAATCGCTCCTCAACCAAAGCATCCCCTGATCCAAGGACCTTGGGTGCTGCCCAGCTCAGTGAGACAGCAGGATTCTTTGTTGCTCCCCGATTAAACGGTAGCTTTTTCCTCGAGCCGCACTCCCAGTGCAGTGCTGAGGGAGTGCCGCACTGTCGGAGGGGCAGTGCTGAGGGAGCGCCGCACTGTCGGAGGGGCAGTGCTGAGGGAGCGCCGCACTGTCGGAGGGGCAGTGCTGAGGGAGCGCCGCACTGTCGGAGGGGCAGTGCTGAGGGAGTGCCGCACTGTCGGAGGGGCAGTGCTGAGGGAGCGCCGCACTGTCGGAGGGGCAGTGCTGAGGGAGTGCCGCACTGTCGGAGGGGCAGTGCTGAGGGAGCGCCGCACTGTCGGAGGGGCAGTGCTGAGGGAGTGCCGCACTGTCGGAGGGGCAGTGCTGAGGGAGTGCCGCACTGTCGGAGGGGCGGTGCTGAGGGAGTGCCGCACTGTCGGAGGGGCGGTGCTGAGGGAGTGCTGCACTGTCGGAGGGGCAGTGCTGAGGGAGCGCCGCACTGTCGGAGGGGCAGTGCTGAGGGAGCGCCGCACTGTCGGAGGGGCAGTGCTGAGGGAGCGCTGCACTGTCGGAGGGGCAGTGCCGAGGGAGCGCCGCACTGTCGGAGGGGCAGTGCTGAGGGAGCGCCGCACTGTCGGAGGGGCAGTGCTGAGGGAGTGCCGCACTGTCGGAGGGGCAGTGCTGAGGGAGCGCAGTACTGAGGGAGTGCCGCACTGTCGGAGGGGCAGTGCTGAGGGAGTGCCGCACTGTCGGAGGGGCAGTGCTGAGGGAGCGTCGCACTGTCGGAGGGGCAGTGCTGAGGGAGCGCCGCACTGTCGGAGGGGCGGTACTGAGGGAGTGCCGCACTGTCGGAGGGGCAGTACTGAGGGAGCGCTGCACTGTCGGAGGGGCAGTACTGAGGGAGCACTGCACTGTCGGAGGGGCAGTACTGAGGGAGCGCTGCACTGTCGGAGGGGCAGTACCGAGGGAGGGAGGGAGGGGCGCACTGTCGGAGGGGCAGTGCGGAGGGAGGGAGGGGCTCCTGAGGCATCCAGAACCAGGGCTTAATCTGAAAATTAGAACTGGGCCGTTGAGGAGGGAAAAGGAAACACTTCTTCACGCATAGGAAATTTTGAACTCGCTCCCCAAAAGGCTGTGGATGCTGTGGGTCAGTTGGAACTTTCAAGGATGAGAACAGTCGATTGTTGTTGGGTATTGAAGGATATGGAGCGAAAGCGGGTTCATGGGGGTGATCAGCCACCATCTGATTGAAGGGCGGGCTGGATGGCCTCCTCCTGTCCCCATGTGGTCAGCCAGTGTGGGTGTTCCAGGTGCCCTGGGGTGAGCGCGTCACCAGAATCGGTTCCTGATCGCTATCCGGTCACCTCCTGACGGGACGTCGAATGGCTGTGTGACCTCCATGGCCAAATAGCCTGCCGACTCTCCACTCATGAAAGGAATCGCCACCTGAGTGTAAACACGGGCATCGAGCTTTCTGTCACAACTTGGGAACAGGAGGAGGCCATTCAGCCCCTGCAGCCTGCTCTGCCCTTCAATGAGATCACAGCTGATCATTAAAATTAACTATTGATCTATCATCAATTGCCGTTTGCGGAAGAGATTTCCAAACAACTACCACCCCGAGTGTAGAAGTGTTTCCTAATTTCACTCCTGAAAGGTCTGGCTCTAATTTTTAGACCAAGCCCCCTGGTCCTGAAATCCCCAACCAACAGAAATAGTTTCTCTCTGTTCCCCGTAATAGTCTGAAACTTTGATCCAATCACTGCCGGACTCAGGCCCCCCTTTTCCCCCCCTGCCCCATGGGCTCAGGGACCTTCCCCCCCCCCCCCGGGCTCAGGGACCTCTCCCCCCCCCCCCCCCCCGGGCTCAGGGACCTTCCCCCCCCCTCCCCCCCCCCCCGGGCTCAGGGACCTCTTTTCCCCCCCCCCCCCCGGGCTCAGGGACCTCCCCCCCCCCCCCCCCCCCTGGGCTCAGGGACCTTCCCCCCCCCCCCGGGCTCAGGGACCTCCCCCCCCCCCCCCCCCGGGCTCAGGGACCTTCTCCCCCCCCCCCGGGCTCAGGGACCTCCCCCAGGACTAAGGGGCGCAGAGACCACACTGTGGGCCACCTGGAGCAGGAATGGAGCCTGGGATCTGTGCGGGGAGCCTGACATTCACCCTCTCACTGCACCGATGTCTCTTTGTATAATAATTCAACACCTTGTGTCTATACAACATCTTTTACATCGTAAAACTATGGCGCTTCACAGGAGCGTTATAAGACAAAATTTGACACCAAGCCATTTCTCCCGCCCTCACCCCTCCCCCCCCCCCCCCCCCTCACCTCTCCTCTCTCTCCCCCATGTTTGACAAATTTGCTGGAGTTCTTTCAGGATGTAAGTAACAGGGTGGATAAAGGGGAACCAGTGGATGTGGTGTATTTGGATTTCCAGAAGGCATTTGACAAAGTGCCACATAAAAGGTTATTGCACAAGATAAAAGTTGACGGGATTGGGGGTAATATATTAGCATGGATAGCGGATTGGCTAACTGACAGAGAACAGAGAGTCGGGATAAATGATTCACTCTCTGGTTGGCAACCAGTAACCAATGGGGTGCCCCAGGGATCAGTGCTGGGAACCCAACTATTTACAATCTATATTAACGACTTGGAAGAAGGGACTGAGTGTAAAAGTTTGGTAACGATATAAAGATGGGAGGAAAAGCAATGTGTGAGGAGGACACACAAAATCTGCAAAAGGACATAGACAGTCTCAGTGAGTGGGCAAACATTTGGCAGATGGAATATAATGTTGGAAAGTGTGAGGTCATGCACTTTGACAGAAAAAAATCAAAGAGCAAGTTATTATTTAAATGGAGAAAGATTGCAAAGTGCTGCAGTACAGTGGGACCTGGGGGTACTTGCGCGTGAATGGAATGGAATGGAATCTTGGCCTTTATTGCAAAGGGGATGGAGTATAAAAGCAGGGAAGTCTTGCTACAGCTATATAAGGTATTGGTGAGGCCACACCTGGAGTACTGCGTACAGTTTTGGTTTCCATATTTATGAAAGGATATACTTGCTTTGGAGGCAGTTCAGAGAAGGTTCACTCGGTTGATTCCGGGGATGAGGGGGTTGACTTATGAGGAAAGGTTGAGTTGGTTGGGTCTCTACTCATTGGAATTCAGAAGAATGAGAGGTGATCTTATCGAAACGTATAAGTTTATGAGGGGGCTTGACAAGGTGGATGCAGAGAGGATGTTTCCACTGATGGGGGAGACTCGAACTAGAGGGCATGATCTTAGAATAAGGGGCCGCCCATTTAAAACAGAGATGAGGAGAAATTTCTTCTCTGAGGATTGTAAATCTGTGGAAGCTGGGACATTAAATAAATTTAAGACAGAAATAGACAGTTTCTTGAGCGATCAAGGGTTATGGGGAGCGGGTGGGGAAGCGGAGCTGAGTCCATGATCAGATCAGCCGTGATCTTATTAAATGGCGGAGCAGGCTCGAGGGGCCGAATGGCCGAATCCTGCTCCTATTTTTTATGTTC
Organism: Pristiophorus japonicus; assembly: GCF_044704955.1. Classification (NCBI taxonomy): domain Eukaryota; kingdom Metazoa; phylum Chordata; class Chondrichthyes; family Pristiophoridae; genus Pristiophorus; species Pristiophorus japonicus. Next base: position 303 of record NW_027251948.1, on the reverse strand, counting down.
TTATGTTCTCTCTCTCTCTCTCTCTCTTTCTCTTCCCTCCCCCGCCCCGCCCTCTCTCTCTCTTCCCCCCCGCCCCCTCTCTCTCTCTCTTCCCCCGCCCCCTCTCTCTCTCTCTTCCCCCCCGCCTCTCTCTCTCTCTTCCCCCCCCGCCCTCTCTCTCTTCCCCCCCGCCCCCTCTCTCTCTCTCTTCCCCCGCCCCCCTCTCTCTCTCTCTTCCCCCGCCCCCTCTCTCTCTCTGTTCCCCCCGCCCCCTCTCTCTCTCCCTTTCTTCCCCCCCCCCCCCCTCTCTCTCTCTCTCTCTCC
>NW_027251947.1:0-33504 GCF_044704955.1 Pristiophorus japonicus | reverse complement strand
ACTACTCACTGCCCCTCCCCCTCCCCCTACACTACTCACTGCCCCTCCCCCTCCCCCTACACTACTCACTGCCCCTCCCCCTCCCCCTACAGTACTCACTGCCCCTCCCCCACCCCCGACAGTACTCACTGCCCCTCCCCCTACAGTACTCACTGCCCCTCCCCCTCCCCTACACTACTCACTGCCCCTCCCCCTCCCCCTACACTACTCACTGCCCCTCCCCCTCCCCCTACAGTACTCACTGCCCCTCCCCCTCCCCCTACAGTACTCACTGCCCCTCCACCTCCCCCTACATTACTCACTGCCCCTCCCCCGCCCATACAGTACTCACCGCCCCTCCCCCGCCCCCTACAGTACTCACTGCCCCTCCCCCTCCCTCTACAGTACTCACTGCCCCTCCCCCTCCCCCTACAGTACTCACCGCCCCTCCCCCTCCCCCTACAGTAGTCACTGCCCCTCCCCCTCCCCCTACAGTACTCACTGCCTCTCCCCCTCCCCCCTACAGTACTCACTGCCCCTCCCCCTCCCTCTACAGTACTCACCGCCCCTCCCCCTCCCCCTGCAGTACTCACTGCCCCTCCCCCTCCCCCTACAGTACTCACTGCCCCTCCCCCACCCCCGACAGTACTCACTGCCCCTCCCCCTCCCCCTACAGTACTCACTGCCCCTCCCACTCCCCCTACACTACTCACTGCCCCTCCCCCTCCCCCTACACTACTCACTGCCCCTCCCCCTCCCCCTACAGTACTCACTGCCCCTCCCCCTCCCCCTACACTACTCACTGCCTCTCCCCCTCCCCCTACACTACTCACTGCCCCTCCCCCTCCCCCTACAGTACTCATTGCCCCTCCCCTCCCCCTACACTACTCACTGCCCCTCCCCCTCCCCCTACACTACTCACTGCCCCTCCCCCTCCCCCTACTCTACTCACTGCCCCTCCCCCTCCCCCTACAGTACTCACTGCCCCTCCCCCTCCCCCTACAGTACTCACTGCCCCTCCCCCTCCCCCTGCAGTACTCACTGCCCCTCCCCCTCCCCTTACAGTACTCACTGCCCCTCCCCCTCCCCTACACTACTCACTGCCCCTCCCCCTCCCCCTGCACTACTCACTGCCCCTCCCCCTCCCCCTACTCTACTCACTGCCCCTCCCCCTCCCCCTACAGTACTCACTGCCCCTCCCCCTCCCCCTACAGTACTCACTGCCCCTCCCCCTCCCCCTACACTACTCACTGCCCCTCCCCCTCCCCCTACAGTACTCACTGCCCCCCCCCTCCCGCTACAGTACTCACTGCCCCTCCCCTCCCCCTACATTACTCACTGCCCCACCCCCGCCCCCTACAGTACTCACCGCCCCTACCCCGCCCCCTACAGTACTCACTGCCCCTCCCCCTCCCTCTACAGTACTCACTGCCCCTCCCCCTCCCCCTACAGTACTCACCGCCCCTCCCCCTCCCTCTACAGTACTCACCGCCCCTCCCCCTCCCCCTGCAGTACTCACTGCCCCTCCCCTTCACCCTACAGTACTCACTGCCCCTCCCCCTCCCCCTACAGTACTCACTGCCCCTCCCCCTCCCCCTACACTACTCACTGCCCCTCCCCCTCCCCCTACAGTACTCACTGCCCCTCCCCCTCCCCCTACAGTACTCACTGCCCCTCCCCCTCCCCCTACACTACTCACTGCCCCTTCCCCTCCCCCTACAGTAATCACTGCCCCTCCCCTCCCCCCTACAGTACTCACTGCCCCTCCCCCTCCCCCTACAGTACTCACTGCCCCTCCCCCACCCGTACAGTACTCATCGCCCCTCCCCCTCCCCTGCAGTACTCACCGCCCCTCCCCTCCCCCTACAGTACTCACTGCCCCTCCCCCTCCCCCTACAGTACTCACCGCCCCTCCCCCTCCCCTACAGTACTCACTGCCCCTCCCCCTCCCCCTACACTACTCACTGCCCCTCCCCCTCCCCCTACAGTACTCACTGCCCCTCCCCCTCCCCCTACAGTACTCACTGCCCCTCCCCCACCCCCTACAGTACTCACTGCCCCTCCCCCTCCCCCTACACTACTCACTGCCCCTCCCCCTCGCCCCTACAGTACTCACTGCCCCTCCCCCTACAGTACTCACTGCCCCTCCCCCTCCCCCTACACTACTCACTGCCCCTCCCCCTCCCCTACAGTACTCACTGCCCCTCCCCCACCCCCTGCAGTACTCACTGCCCCTCCCCCTCCCCCTACAGTACTCACTGCCCCTCCCCCTCCCCCTACACTACTCACTGCCCCTCCCCCTACAGTACTCACTGCCCCTCCCCCTCCCCCTACACTACTCACTGCCCCTCCCCCTCCCCCTACACTACTCACTGCCCCTCCCCCTCCCCCTACACTACTCACTGCCCCTCCCCCTCCCCCTACACTACTCACCGCCCCTCCCCCTCCCCCTACACTACTCACTGCCCCTCCCCCTCCCCCTACAGGACTCACTGCCCCTCCCCCTCCCCCTACACTACTCACTGCCCCTCCCCCTCCCCCTACACTACTCACTGCCCCTCCCCCTCCCCCTACAGTACTCACTGCCCCTCCCCCTCCCCCTACACTACTCACTGCCCCTCCCCCTCCCCCTACAGTACTCACTGCCCCTCCCCCTACACTACTCACTGCGCCTCCCCCTCCCCCTACACTACTCACTGCCCCACCCCCTCCCCCTACACTACTCACTGCCCCTCCCCCTCCCCCTACACTACTCACTGCCCCTCCCCCTCCCCCTACACTACTCACTGCCCCTCCCCCTCCCCCTACAGTACTCACTGCCCCTCCCCCTCCCCCTACACTACTCACTGCCCCTCCCCCTCCCCCGACACTACTCACTGCCCCTCCCCCTCCCCCTACAGTACTCACTGCCCCTCCCCCTCCCCCTACACTACTCACTGCCCCTCCCCCTCCCCCTACAGTACTCACTGCCCCTCCCCCTCCCCTACACTACTCACTGCCCCTCCCCCTCCCCCTACACTACTCACTGCCCCTCCCCCTCCCCCTACACTACTCACTGCCCCTCCCCCTCCCCCTACAGTACTCACTGCCCCTCCCCCTCCCCCTACACTACTCACTGCCCCTCCCCCTCCCCCCTACAGTACTCACTGCCCCTCCCCCTCCCCCTACACTACTCACTGCCCCTCCCCCTCCCCCTCCCCCTACACTACTCACTGCCCCTCCCCCTCCCCCTACAGTACTCACTGCCCCTCCCCCTCCCCCTACAGTACTCACTGCCCCTCCCCCTCCCCCTACACTACTCACTGCCCCTCCCCCTCCCCCTACACTACTCACTGCCCCTCCCCCTCCCCCTACACTACTCACTGCCCCTCCCCCTCCCCCTACAGTACTCACTGCCCCTCCCCCTCCCCCTACACTACTCACTGCCCCTCCCCCTACAGTACTCACTGCCCCTCCCCCTCCCCCTACACTACTCACTGCCCCTCCCCCTCCCCCTACACTACTCACTGCCCCTCCCCCTCCCCCTACACTACTCACTGCCCCTCCCCCTCCCCCTACAGTACTCACTGCCCCTCCCCCTCCCCCTACACTACTCACTGCCCCTCCCCCACTCCCTACACTATTCACTGCCCCTCCCCCTCCCTCTACAGTACTCACCACCCCTCCCCCTCCCCCTGCAGTACTCACTGCCCCTCCCCCTCCCCCTACAGTACTCACTGCCCCTCCCCCTCCCCCTACACTACTCACTGCCCCTCCCCCTCTCCCTACAGTACTCACTGCCCCTCCCCCACCCCCGACAGTACTCACTGCCCCTCCCCCTCCCCCTACAGTACTCACTGCCCCTCCCCCTCCCCCTACAGTACTCACTGCCCCTCCCCCTCCCCCTACACTACTCACTGCCCCTCTCCCTCCCCCTACAGTACTCACTGCCCCTCCCCCACCCGCTACAGTACTCACTGCCCCTCCCCCTCCCCCTACACTACTCACTGCCCCTCCCCCTCCCCCTACACTACTCACTGCCCCTCCCCCTCCCCCTACACTACTCACTGCCCCTCCCCCTCCCCCTACAGTACTCACTGCCCCTCCCCCTCCCCCTACACTACTCACTGCCCCTCCCCCACTCCCTACACTATTCACTGCCCCTCCCCCTCCCTCTACAGTACTCACCACCCCTCCCCCTCCCCCTGCAGTACTCACTGCCCCTCCCCGTCCCCCTACAGTACTCACTGCCCCTCCCCCTCCCCCCACACTACTCACTGCCCCTCCCCTCTCCCTACAGTACTACTCACTGCCCCTCCCCCACCCCCGACAGTACTCACTGCCCCTCCCCCTCCCCCTACAGTACTCACTGCCCCTCCCCCTCCCCCTACAGTACTCACTGCCCCTCCCCTCCCCTACACTACTCTCGCCCTCTGCCCTGCCCCTCCCCCCTACAGTACTCACTGCCCCTCCCCACCCCCTACAGTACTCACTGCCCCTCCCCCTCCCCCTACAGTACTCACTGCCCCTCCCCCTCCCCCTACACTACTCACTGCCCCTCCCCTCCCCCTACAGTACTCACTGCCCCTCCCCCTACACTACTCACTGCGCCTCCCCCTCCCCCTACACTACTCACTGCCCCTCCCCCTCCCCCTACACTACTCACTGCCCCTCCCCCTCCCCCTACACTACTCACTGCCCCTCCCCCTCCCCCTACACTACTCACTGCCCCTCCCCCTCCCCCTACACTACTCACTGCCCCTCCCCCTCCCCCTACAGTACTCACTGCCCCTCCCCCTCCCCTACACTACTCACTGCCCCTCCCCCTCCCCCCTACAGTACTCACTGCCCCTCCCCCTCCCCCTACACTACTCACTGCCCTCTCCCCCCTCCCCCTACACTACTCACTGCCCCTCCCCCTCCCCCTACAGTACTCACTGCCCCTCCCCCTCCCCCTACAGTACTCACTGCCCCTCCCCCTCCCCCTACACTACTCACTGCCCCTCCCCCTCCCCCTACACTACTCACTGCCCCTCCCCCTCCCCCTACACTACTCACTGCCCCTCCCCCTCCCCCTACAGTACTCACTGCCCCTCCCCCTCCCCCTACACTACTCACTGCCCCTCCCCCTACAGTACTCACTGCCCCTCCCCCTCCCCCTACACTACTCACTGCCCCTCCCCCTCCCCCTACACTACTCACTGCCCCTCCCCCTCCCCCTACACTACTCACTGCCCCTCCCCCTCCCCCTACAGTACTCACTGCCCCTCCCCCTCCCCCTACACTACTCACTGCCCCTCCCCCACTCCCTACACTATTCACTGCCCCTCCCCCTCCCTCTACAGTACTCACCACCCCTCCCCCTCCCCCTGCAGTACTCACTGCCCCTCCCCCTCCCCCTACAGTACTCACTGCCCCTCCCCCTCCCCCTACACTACTCACTGCCCCTCCCCCTCTCCCTACAGTACTCACTGCCCCTCCCCCACCCCCGACAGTACTCACTGCCCCTCCCCCTCCCCCTACAGTACTCACTGCCCCTCCCCCTCCCCCTACAGTACTCACTGCCCCTCCCCCTCCCCCTACACTACTCACTGCCCCTCTCCCTCCCCCTACAGTACTCACTGCCCCTCCCCCACCCGCTACAGTACTCACTGCCCCTCCCCCTCCCCCTACACTACTCACTGCCCCTCCCCCTCCCCCTACACTACTCACTGCCCCTCCCCCTCCCCCTACACTACTCACTGCCCCTCCCCCTCCCCCTACAGTACTCACTGCCCCTCCCCCTCCCCCTACACTACTCACTGCCCCTCCCCCACTCCCTACACTATTCACTGCCCCTCCCCCTCCCTCTACAGTACTCACCACCCCTCCCCCTCCCCCTGCAGTACTCACTGCCCCTCCCCGTCCCCCTACAGTACTCACTGCCCCTCCCCCTCCCCCCACACTACTCACTGCCCCTCCCCCTCTCCCTACAGTACTCACTGCCCCTCCCCCACCCCCGACAGTACTCACTGCCCCTCCCCCTCCCCCTACAGTACTCACTGCCCCTCCCCCTCCCCCTACAGTACTCACTGCCCCTCCCCCTCCCCCTACACTACTCACTGCCCCTCTCCCTCCCCCTGCAGTACTCACTGCCCCTCCCCCACCCCCTACAGTACTCACTGCCCCTCCCCCTCCCCCTACAGTACTCACTGCCCCTCCCCCTCCCCCTACACTACTCACTGCCCCTCCCCCTCCCCCTACAGTACTCACTGCCCCTCCCCCTACACTACTCACTGCGCCTCCCCCTCCCCCTACACTACTCACTGCCCCTCCCCCTCCCCCTACACTACTCACTGCCCCTCCCCCTCCCCCTACACTACTCACTGCCCCTCCCCCTCCCCCTACACTACTCACTGCCCCTCCCCCTCCCCCTACACTACTCACTGCCCCTCCCCCTCCCCCGACAGTACTCACTGCCCCTCCCCCTCCCCCTACACTACTCACTGCCCCTCCCCCTCCCCCTACAGTACTCACTGCCCCTCCCCCTCCCCTACACTACTCACTGCCCCTCCCCCTCCCCCTACACTACTCACTGCCCCTCCCCCTCCCCCGACACTACTCACTGCCCCTCCCCCTCCCGCTACACTACTCACTGCCCCTCCCCCTCCCCCTACACTACTCACTGCCCCTCCCCCTCCCCCTACAGTACTCACTGCCCCTCCCCCTCCCCTACACTACTCACTGCCCCTCCCCCTCCCCCCTACAGTACTCACTGCCCCTCCCCCTCCCCCTACACTACTCACTGCCCCTCCCCCTCCACCTACAGTACTCACTGCCCCTCCCCCTCCCCCTACACTACTCACTGCCCCTCCCCCTCCCCCTACAGTACTCACTGCCCCTCCCCCTCCCCCTACACTACTCACTGCCCCTCCCCCTCCCCCTCCCCCTACACTACTCACTGCCCCTCCCCCTCCCCTACACTACTCACTGCCCCTCCCCCTCCCCTACACTACTCACTGCCCCTCCCCCTCCCCCAACAGTACTCACTGCCCCTCCCCCTCCCCCTACACTACTCACTGCCCCTCCCCCTCCCCCTACACTACTCACTGCCCCTCCCCCTCCCCTACACTACTCACTGCCCCTCTCCCTCCCCCTACACTACTCACTGCCCCTCCCCCTCCCCCTACACTACTCACTGCCCCTCCCCCTCCCCCTACACTACTCACTGCCCCTCCCCCTCCCCCTACAGTACTCACTGCCCCTCCCCCACCCCCGACAGTACTCACTGCCCCTCCCGCTCCCCCTACAGTACTCACTGCCCCTCCCCCTCCCCCTACACTACTCACTGCCCCTCCTCCTCCCCCTACACTACTCACTGCCCCTCCCCCTCCCCCTACAGTACTCACTGCCCTCCCCCTCCCCCTGCAGTACTCACTGCCCCTCCCCCTCCCCCTACAGTACTCACTGCCCCTCCCCCTCCCCCTACAGTACTCACTGCCCCTCCCCCTCCAGTACTCACTGCCCCTCCCCCTCCCCCTGCAGTACTCACTGCCCCTCCCCCTCCCACTGCAGTACTCACTGCCCCTCCCCCTCCCCCTGCAGTACTCACTGCCCCTCCCCCTCCCCTCTACAGTACTCACTGCACATCCCCCTCCCCTACAGTACTCACTGCCCCTCCGCCTCCCCCTGCAGTACTCACTGCCCCTCCCCCTCCCTCTGCAGTACTCACTGCCCCTCCCCCTCCCCCTACAGTTTTCACTGCCCCTCCCCCTCCCCCTACAGTACTCACTGCCCCTCCCCCTCCCCCTGCAGTACTCACCTCCCCTCCCCCTCCGTCTACAGTACTCACTGCCCCTCCCACTCCCTCTGCAGTACTCACTGCCCCTCCCCCTCCCTCTACAGTACTCACTGCCCCTCCCCCTACAGCACTCACTGCCCCTCCCCCGCCCACTACAGTACTCACCGCCCCTCCCCCTCCCTCTACAGTACTCACTGCCCCTCCCCCTCCCTCTACAGTACTCACTGTCCCTCCCCCTCCCCCTGCAGTACTCACTGCCCCTCCCCCTCCCTCTACAGTACTCACTGCCCTTCCCCCGCCCCCTACAGTACTCACTGCCCCTCCTCCGCCCTCTACAGTACTCACTGCTCCTCCCCCTCCCCCTACAGTACTCACTGCCCTTCCCCCGCCCCCTACAGTACTCACTGCCCCTCCCCCTCCCCCTACAGTACTCACTGCCCCACCCCCTCCCCCTACAGTACTCACTGCCCCTCCCCCTCCCCCTACAGTACTCACTGCCCCTCCCCCTCCCCCTAGAATATTCACCGCCCCTCCCCCTCCCCCTGCAGTACTCACTGCCCCTCCCCCAACCCCTACAGTACTCACTGCCCCTCCTCCTCCCCCTACAGTACTCACTGCCACTCCCCCTCCCCCTACAGTACTCACTGCCCCTCTCCCTCCCCCTACAGTACTCACTGCCCCTCCCCCTCCCCCTACAGTACTCACTGCCCCTCCCCCTACAGTACTCACTGCCCCTCCCCCTCCCCCTACAGTACTCACTGCCCCTCCCCCTCCCCTCTACAGTACTCACTGCCCCTCCCCTCCCCCTACAGTACTCACTGCCCCTCCCCCGCCCCCTACAGTACTCACTGCCCCTCCCCCTCCCTCTACAGTACTCACTGCCCCTCCCCCTCCCTCTACAGTACTCACTGCCCCTCCCCCTCCCTCTACAGTACTCACTGCCCCTCCCCCTCCCTCTACAGTACTCACTGTCCCTCCCCCTCCCCCTGCAGTAGTCACTGCCCCTCCCCCTCCCTCTACAGTACTCACTGCCCTTCCCCCGCCCCCTACAGTACTCACTGCCCCTACCCCTCCCCTCTACAGAACTCACTGCACCTCCCCCTCCCCTACAGTACTCACTGCCCCTCCCCCTCCCCCTACAGTACTCACTGCCCCTCCCCCTCCCCTACAGTACTCACTGCCCCTCCCCCTGCAGTACTCACCTCCCCTCCCCCTCCCTCTACAGTACTCACTGCCCCTCCCCTCCCTCTACAGTACTCACTGCCCCTCCCCCTCCCCCTACAGTACTCACTGCCCCTCCCCCGCCCCCTACAGTACTCACCGCCCCTCCCCCTCCCTCTACAGTACTCACTGCCCCTCCTCCTCCCTCTACAGTACTCACTGCCCCTCCCCCTCCCCCTGCAGTACTCACTGCCCCTCCCCTCCCTCTACAGTACTCACTGCCCTTCCCCCGCACCCTACAGTACTCACTGCCCCTCCCCCGCCCTCTACAGTACTCACTGCTCCTCCCCCTCCCCCGACAGTACTCACTGCCCTTCCCCCGCCCCCTACAGTACTCACTGCACCTCCCCCTCCCCTACAGTACTCACTGCCCTTCCCCCGCCCCCTACAGTACTCACTGCCCCTCCTCCTCCCTCTACAGTACTCACTGCCCCTCCCCCTCCCCCTGCAGTACTCACTGCCCCTCCCCTCCCTCTACAGTACTCACTGCCCTTCCCCCGCACCCTACAGTACTCACTGCCCCTCCCCCGCCCTCTACAGTACTCACTGCTCCTCCCCCTCCCCCGACAGTACTCACTGCCCTTCCCCCGCCCCCTACAGTACTCACTGCCCCTCCCCCTCCCCCTACATTACTCACTTCCCCTCCCCCTCCCCCTACAGTACTCACTGCCCCTCCCCCTCCCCCTAGAGTACTCACCGCCCCTCCCCCTCCCCTACAGTACTCACTGCCCCTCCCCCTCCCCCTACAGTACTCACTGCCCCTCCCCCTGCAGTACTCACTGCCCCTCCCCCTCCCCCTACAGTACTCACTGCCCCTCCCCCTCCCTCTACAGTACTCGCTGCCCTTCCCCCTCCCCCTACAGTACTCACTGCCCCTCCCCCTGCAGTACTCACTGCCCCTCCCCCTCCCCCTACAGTACTCACTGCCCCTCCCCCTCCCCCTACAGTACTCACCGCCCCTCCCCCTCCCCCTGCAGTACGCACTGCCCCTCCCCTCTACAGTACTCACTGCCCCTCCCCCTCCCCCTACAGTACTCACCGCCCCTCCCCCTCCCCCTGCAGTACGCACTGCCCCTCCCCCCTACAGTACTCACTGCCCTTCCCCCGCCCCCTACAGTACTCACTGCCCCTCCCCCTCCCCCTACAGTACTCACTGCCCCACCCCCTCCCCCTACAGTACTCACTGCCCCTCCCCCTCCCCCTACAGTACTCACTGCCCCTCCCCCTCCCCCTAGAATATTCACCGCCCCTCCCCCTCCCCCTGCAGTACTCACTGCCCCTCCCCCAACCCCTACAGTACTCACTGCCCCTCCTCCTCCCCCTACAGTACTCACTGCCACTCCCCCTCCCCCTACAGTACTCACTGCCCCTCTCCCTCCCCCTACAGTACTCACTGCCCCTCCCCCTCCCCCTACAGTACTCACTGCCCCTCCCCCTACAGTACTCACTGCCCCTCCCCCTCCCCCTACAGTACTCACTGCCCCTCCCCCTCCCCTCTACAGTACTCACTGCCCCTCCCCTCCCCCTACAGTACTCACTGCCCCTCCCCCGCCCCCTACAGTACTCACTGCCCCTCCCCCTCCCTCTACAGTACTCACTGCCCCTCCCCCTCCCTCTACAGTACTCACTGCCCCTCCCCCTCCCTCTACAGTACTCACTGCCCCTCCCCCTCCCTCTACAGTACTCACTGTCCCTCCCCCTCCCCCTGCAGTAGTCACTGCCCCTCCCCCTCCCTCTACAGTACTCACTGCCCTTCCCCCGCCCCCTACAGTACTCACTGCCCCTACCCCTCCCCTCTACAGTACTCACTGCACCTCCCCCTCCCCTACAGTACTCACTGCCCCTCCCCCTCCCCCTACAGTACTCACTGCCCCTCCCCCTCCCCTACAGTACTCACTGCCCCTCCCCCTGCAGTACTCACCTCCCCTCCCCCTCCCTCTACAGTACTCACTGCCCCTCCCCTCCCTCTACAGTACTCACTGCCCCTCCCCCTCCCCCTACAGTACTCACTGCCCCTCCCCCGCCCCCTACAGTACTCACCGCCCCTCCCCCTCCCTCTACAGTACTCACTGCCCCTCCTCCTCCCTCTACAGTACTCACTGCCCCTCCCCCTCCCCCTGCAGTACTCACTGCCCCTCCCCTCCCTCTACAGTACTCACTGCCCTTCCCCCGCACCCTACAGTACTCACTGCCCCTCCCCCGCCCTCTACAGTACTCACTGCTCCTCCCCCTCCCCCGACAGTACTCACTGCCCTTCCCCCGCCCCCTACAGTACTCACTGCACCTCCCCCTCCCCTACAGTACTCACTGCCCTTCCCCCGCCCCCTACAGTACTCACTGCCCCTCCTCCTCCCTCTACAGTACTCACTGCCCCTCCCCCTCCCCCTGCAGTACTCACTGCCCCTCCCCTCCCTCTACAGTACTCACTGCCCTTCCCCCGCACCCTACAGTACTCACTGCCCCTCCCCCGCCCTCTACAGTACTCACTGCTCCTCCCCCTCCCCCGACAGTACTCACTGCCCTTCCCCCGCCCCCTACAGTACTCACTGCCCCTCCCCCTCCCCCTACATTACTCACTGCCCCTCCCCCTCCCCCTACAGTACTCACTGCCCCTCCCCCTCCCCCTAGAGTACTCACCGCCCCTCCCCCTCCCCTACAGTACTCACTGCCCCTCCCCCTCCCCCTACAGTACTCACTGCCCCTCCCCCTGCAGTACTCACTGCCACTCCCCCTCCCCCTACAGTACTCACTGCCCCTCCCCCTCCCTCTACAGTACTCGCTGCCCTTCCCCCTCCCCCTACAGTACTCACTGCCCCTCCCCCTGCAGTACTCACTGCCCCTCCCCCTCCCCCTACAGTACTCACTGCCCCTCCCCCTCCCCCTACAGTACTCACCGCCCCTCCCCCTCCCCCTGCAGTACGCACTGCCCCTCCCCTCTACAGTACTCACTGCCCCTCCCCCTCCCCCTACAGTACTCACCGCCCCTCCCCCTCCCCCTGCAGTACGCACTGCCCCTCCCCTCTACAGTACTCACTGCCCCTCCCCCTCCCCTCTACAGTACTCACCGCCCCTCCCCCTCCCCCTGCAGTACGCACTGCCCCTCCCCTCTACAGTACTCACTGCCCCTCCCCCTCCCCCTACAGTACTCACTGCCCCTCCCCCTTCCCCTACAGTACTCACTGCCCCTCCCCCTGCAGTAGTCACGGCCCCTCCCCCTCCCCCTACAGTACTCACTGCCCCTCCCCCGCCCCCTACAGTACTCACTGCCTCTCCCCCTCCCCGAGAGTACTCACCGCCCCTCCCCCTCCCCCTACAGTACTCACTGCCCCCTCCCCCTCCCCCTACAGTACTCACTGCCACTCCCCCTCCCCCTACAGTACTCACTGCCCCTCTCCCTCCCCCTACAGTACTCACTGCCCCTCCCCCTCCCCCTACAGTACTCACTGCCCCTCCCCCTACAGTACTCACTGCCCCTCCCCCTCCCCCTACAGTACTCACTGCCCCTCCCCCTCCCCTCTACAGTACTCACTGCCCCTCCCCCTCCCTCTACAGTACTCACTGCCCCTCCCCCTCCCTCTACAGTACTCACTGCCCCTCCCCCTCCCTCTACAGTACTCACTGCCCCTCCCCCTCCCCCTACAGTACTCACTGTCCCTCCCCCTCCCCCTACAGTACTCACTGCCCCTCCCCCTCCCCTCTACAGTACTCACTGCACATCCCCCTCCCCTACAGTACTCACTGCCCCTCCGCCTCCCCCTGCAGTACTCACTGCCCCTCCCCCTCCCTCTACAGTACTCACTGCCCCTCCCCCTCCCCCTACAGTACTCGCTGCCCTTCCCCCTCCCCCTACAGTACTCACTGCCCCTCCCCCTGCAGTACTCACTGCCCCTCCCCCTCCCCCTACAGTACTCACTGCCCCTCCCCCTCCCCCTACAGTACTCACTGTCCCTCCCCCTCCCCCTACAGTACTCACTGCCCCTCCCCCTCCCCTCTACAGTACTCACTGCCCCTCCCCCTCCCCCAACAGTACTCACCGCCCCTCCCCCTCCCCCTGCAGTACGCACTGCCCCTCCCCCTGCAGTACTCACTGCCCCTCCCCCTCCCCCTACAGTACTCACTGCCCCTCCCCCTCCCCCTACAGTACTCACTGCCCCTCCCCCTCCCCCTACAGTACTCACTGCCCCTCCCCCTCCCCCTGCAGTACTCACTGCCCCTCCCCCTCCCACTGCAGTACTCACTGCCCCTCCCCCTCCCCCTGCAGTACTCACTGCCCCTCCCCCTCCCCTCTACAGTACTCACTGCACATCCCCCTCCCCTACAGTACTCACTGCCCCTCCGCCTCCCCCTGCAGTACTCACTGCCCCTCCCCCTCCCTCTGCAGTACTCACTGCCCCTCCCCCTCCCCCTACAGTACTCACTGCCCCTCCCCCTCCCCCTGCAGTACTCACCTCCCCTCCCCCTCCGTCTACAGTACTCACTGCCCCTCCCCCTCCCTCTGCAGTACTCACTGCCCCTCCCCCTCCCTCTACAGTACTCACTGCCCCTCCCCCTACAGCACTCACTGCCCCTCCCCCGCCCACTACAGTACTCACCGCCCCTCCCCCTCCCTCTACAGTACTCACTGCCCCTCCCCCTCCCTCTACAGTACTCACTGTCCCTCCCCCTCCCCCTGCAGTACTCACTGCCCCTCCCCCTCCCTCTACAGTACTCACTGCCCTTCCCCCGCCCCCTACAGTACTCACTGCCCCTCCTCCGCCCTCTACAGTACTCACTGCTCCTCCCCCTCCCCCTACAGTACTCACTGCCCTTCCCCCGCCCCCTACAGTACTCACTGCCCCTCCCCCTCCCCCTACAGTACTCACTGCCCCACCCCCTCCCCCTACAGTACTCACTGCCCCTCCCCCTCCCCCTACAGTACTCACTGCCCCTCCCCCTCCCCCTAGAATATTCACCGCCCCTCCCCCTCCCCCTGCAGTACTCACTGCCCCTCCCCCTACCCCTACAGTACTCACTGCCCCTCCTCCTCCCCCTACAGTACTCACTGCCACTCCCCCTCCCCCTACAGTACTCACTGCCCCTCTCCCTCCCCCTACAGTACTCACTGCCCCTCCCCCTCCCCCTACAGTACTCACTGCCCCTCCCCCTACAGTACTCACTGCCCCTCCCCCTCCCCCTACAGTACTCACTGCCCCTCCCCCTCCCCTCTACAGTACTCACTGCCCCTCCCCTCCCCCTACAGTACTCACTGCCCCTCCCCCGCCCCCTACAGTACTCACTGCCCCTCCACCTCCCTCTACAGTACTCACTGCCCCTCCCCCTCCCTCTACAGTACTCACTGCCCCTCCCCCTCCCTCTACAGTACTCACTGCCCCTCCCCTCCCCCTACAGTACTCACTGCCCCTCCCCCGCCCCCTACAGTACTCACTGCCCCTCCCCCTCCCTCTACAGTACTCACTGCCCCTCCCCCTCCCTCTACAGTACTCACTGCCCCTCCCCCTCCCTCTACAGTACTCACTGCCCCTCCCCCTCCCTCTACAGTACTCACTGTCCCTCCCCCTCCCCCTGCAGTAGTCACTGCCCCTCCCCCTCCCTCTACAGTACTCACTGCCCCTCCCCCTCCCTCTACAGTACTCACTGCCCCTCCCCCTCCCCTCTACAGTACTCACTGCCCCTCCCCTCCCCCTACAGTACTCACTGCCCCTCCCCCGCCCCCTACAGTACTCACTGCCCCTCCCCCTCCCTCTACAGTACTCACTGCCCCTCCCCCTCCCTCTACAGTACTCACTGCCCCTCCCCCTCCCTCTACAGTACTCACTGCCCCTCCCCCTCCCTCTACAGTACTCACTGTCCCTCACCCCTCCCCCTGCAGTAGTCACTGCCCCTCCCCCTCCCTCTACAGTACTCACTGCCCTTCCCCCGCCCCCTACAGTACTCACTGCCCCTACCCCTCCCCTCTACAGTACTCACTGCACCTCCCCCTCCCCTACAGTACTCACTGCCCCTCCGCCTCCCCCTGCAGTACTCACTGCCCCTCCCCCTCCCTCTACAGTACTCACTGCCCCTCCCCCTCCCCCTACATTACTCACTGCCCCTCCCCTCCCTCTACAGTAGTCGCTGCCCTTCCCCCTCCCCCTACAGTACTCACTGCCCCTCCCCCTGCAGTACTCACTGCCCCTCCCCCTCCCCCTACAGTACTCACTGCCCCTCCCCCTCCCTCTACAGTATTCGCTGCCCTTCCCCCTCCCCCTACAGTACTCACTGCCCCTCCCCCTGCAGTACTCACTGCCCCTCCCCCTCCCCCTACAGTACTCACCGCCCCTCCCCCTCCCCCTGCAGTACGCACTGCCCCTCCCCTCTACAGTACTCACTGCCCCTCCCCCTCCCTCTACAGTACTCACTGCCCCTCCCCCTTCCCCTACAGTACTCACTGCCCCTCCCCCTGCAGTAGTCACGGCCCCTCCCCCTCCCCCTACAGTACTCACTGCCACTCCCCCTCCCCCTACAGTACTCACTGCCACTCCCCCTCCCCCTACAGTACTCACTGCCCCTCCCCCTGCAGTAGTCACGGCCCCTCCCCCTCCCCCTACAGTACTCACTGCCACTCCCCCTCCCCCTACAGTACTCACTGCCACTCCCCCTCCCCCTACAGTACTCACCGCCCCTCCCCCTCCCCCTACAGTACTCACTGCCCCCTCCCCCTCCCCCTACAGTACTCACTGCCACTCCCCCTCCCCCTACAGTACTCACTGCCCCTCTCCCTCCCCCTACAGTACTCACTGCCCCTCCCCCTCCCCCTACAGTACTCACTGCCCCTCCCCCTACAGTACTCACTGCCCCTCCCCCTCCCCCTACAGTACTCACTGCCCCTCCCCCTCCCCTCTACAGTACTCACTGCCCCTCCCCCTCCCTCTACAGTACTCACTGCCCCTCCCCCTCCCTCTACAGTACTCACTGCCCCTCCCCCTCCCCCTACAGTACTCACTGTCCCTCCCCCTCCCCCTACAGTACTCACTGCCCCTCCCCCTCCCCTCTACAGTACTCACTGCACATCCCCCTCCTCTACAGTACTCACTGCCCCTCCGCCTCCCCCTGCATTACTCACTGCCCCTCCCCCTCCCTCTACAGTACTCACTGCCCCTCCCCCTCCCCCTACAGTACTCGCTGCCCTTCCCCCTCCCCCTACAGTACTCACTGCCCCTCCCCCTGCAGTACTCACTGCCCCTCCCCCTCCCCCTACAGTACTCACTGCCCCTCCCCCTCCCCCTACAGTACTCACTGTCCCTCCCCCTCCCCCTACAGTACTCACTGCCCCTCCCCCTCCCCTCTACAGTACTCACTGCCCCTCCCCCTCCCCCAACAGTACTCACCGCCCCTCCCCCTCCCCCTGCAGTACGCACTGCCCCTCCCCCTGCAGTACTCACTGCCCCTCCCCCTCCCCCTACAGTACTCACTGCCCCTCCCCCTCCCCCTACAGTACTCACTGCCCCTCCCCCTCCCCCTGCAGTACTCACTGCCCCTCCCCCTCCCACTGCAGTACTCACTGCCCCACCCCCTCCCCCTGCAGTACTCACTGCCCCTCCCCCTCCCCTCTACAGTACTCACTGCACATCCCCCTCCCCTACAGTACTCACTGCCCCTCCGCCTCCCCCTGCAGTACTCACTGCCCCTCCCCCTCCCTCTACAGTACTCACTGCCCCTCCCCCTCCCCCTACAGTACTCACTGCCCCTCCCCCTCCCCCTACAGTACTCACTGCCCCTCCCCCTCCCCCTGCAGTACTCACTGCCCCTCCCCCTCCCCCTGCAGTACTCACCTCCCCTCCCCCTCCGTCTACAGTACTCACTGCCCCTCCCCCTCCCTCTGCAGTACTCACTGCCCCTCCCCCTCCCTCTACAGTACTCACTGCCCCTCCCCCTACAGCACTCACTGCCCCTCCCCCGCCCACTACAGTACTCACCGCCCCTCCCCCTCCCTCTACAGTACTCACTGCCCCTCCCCCTCCCTCTACAGTACTCACTGTCCCTCCCCCTCCCCCTGCAGTACTCACTGCCCCTCCCCCTCCCTCTACAGTACTCACTGCCCTTCCCCCGCCCCCTACGGTACTCACTGCCCCTCCTCCGCCCTCTACAGTACTCACTGCCCCTCCCCCACCCCCTACAGTACTCACTGCCCCACCCCTTCCCCCTACAGTACTCACTGCCCCTCCCCCTCCCCCTACAGTACTCACTGCCCCTCCCCCTCCCCCTACAGTACTCACTGCCCCTCCCCCTCCCCCTAGAGTACTCACCGCCCCTCCCCCTCCCCTACAGTACTCACTGCCCCTCCCCCTCCCCCTACAGTACTCACTGCCCCTCCCCCTGCAGTACTCACTGCCCCTCCCCCTCCCCCTACAGTACTCACTGCCCCTCCCCCTCCCTCTACAGTACTCGCTGCCCTTCCCCCTCCCCCTACAGTACTCACTGGCCCTCCCCCTGCAGTACTCACTGCCCCTCCCCCTCCCCCTACAGTACTCACTGCCCCTCCCCCTCCCCCTACAGTACTCACCGCCCCTCCCCCTCCCCCTGCAGTACGCACTGCCCCTCCCCCTGCAGTACTCACTGCCCCTCCCCCTCCCCCTACAGTACTCACTGCCCCTCCCCCTCCCCCTACAGTACTCACTGCCCCTCCCCCTCCCCCTACAGTACTCACTGCCCCTCCCCCTCCCCCTACAGTACTCACTGCCTCTCCCCCTCCCCGAGAGTACTCACTGCCCTTCCCCCGCCCCCTACAGTACTCACTGCCCCTCCCCCGCCCTCTACAGTACTCACTGCTCCTCCCCCTCCCCCGACAGTACTCACTGCCCTTCCCCCGCCCCCTACAGTACTCACTGCCCCTCCCCCTCCCCCTACATTACTCACTGCCCCTCCCCCTCCCCCTACAGTACTCACTGCCCCTCCCCCTCCCCCTAGAGTACTCACCGCCCTTCCCCCTCCCCTACAGTACTCACTGCCCCTCCCCCTACCCCTACAGTACTCACTGCCACTCCCCCTGCAGTACTCACTGCCCCTCCCCCTCCCCCTACAGTACTCACTGCCCCTCCCCCTCCCTCTACAGTACTCGCTGCCCTTCCCCCTCCCCCTACAGTACTCACTGCCCCTCCCCCTGCAGTACTCACTGCCCCTCCCCCCTCCCCCTACAGTACTCACCGCCCCTCCCCCTACAGTACTCACTGCCCCTCCCCCTCCCCCTACAGTACTCACTGCCCCTCCCCCTCCCCTCTACAGTACTCACTGCCCCTCCCCCTCCCTCTACAGTACTCACTGCCCCTCCCCCTCCCTCTACAGTACTCACTGCCCCTCCCCCTCCCCCTACAGTACTCACTGCCCCTCCCCCTCCCCCTGCAGTACTCACTGCCCCTCCCCCTCCCTCTACAGTACTCACTGCCCTTCCCCCGCCCCCTACAGTACTCACTGCCCCTCCCCCTCCCCTACAGTACTCACTGCCCCTCCCCCTCCCCCTGCAGTGCTCACTGCCCATCCCCCTCCCACTGCAGTACTCACTGCCCCTCCCCCTCCCCCTGCAGTACTCACTGCCCCTCCCCCTCCCCTCTACAGTACTCACTGCACATCCCCCTCCCCTACAGTACTCACTGCCCCTCCGCCTCCCCCTGCAGTACTCACTGCCCCTCCCCCTCCCTCTACAGTACTCACTGCCCCTCCCCCTCCCCCTACAGTACTCACTGCCCCTCCCCCTCCCCCTACAGTACTCACTGCCCCTCCCCTCCCCCTGCAGTACTCACCTCCCCTCCCCCTCCGTCTACAGTACTCACTGCCCCTCCCCCTCCCTCTGCAGTACTCACTGCCCCTCCCCCTCCCTCTACAGTACTCACTGCCCCTCCCCTACAGCACTCACTGCCCCTCCCCCGCCCACTACAGTATTCACCGGCCCTCCCCCTCCCTCTGCAGTACTCACTGCCCCTCCCCCTCCCTCTACAGTACTCACTGCCCCTCCCCTACAGCACTCACTGCCCCTCCCCCGCCCACTACAGTACTCACCGCCCCTCCCCCTCCCTCTACAGTACTCACTGCCCCTCCCCCGCCCTCTACAGTACTCACTGCCCCTCCCCCTCCCCCTGCAGTACTCACTGCCCCTCCCCTTCCCTCTACAGTACTCACTGCCCTTCCCCCGCTCCCTACAGTACTCACTGCCCCTCCCCCGCCCTCTACAGTACTCACTGCCCCTCCCCCGCCCCCTACAGTACTCACTGCCCCTACCCCTCCCTCTACACTACTCACTGCCCCTCCCCCTCCCTCTACAGTACTCACTGCCCTTCCCCCGCTCCCTACAGTACTCACTGCCCCTCCCCCGCCCTCTACAGTACTCACTGCCCCTCCCCCTTCCCCTACAGTACTCACTGCCCCTCCCCCTGCAGTAGTCACGGCCCCTCCCCCTCCCCCTACAGTACTCACTGCCCCTCCCCCTCCCCCTACAGTACTCACTGCCCCTCCCCCTCCCCCTACAGTACTCACTGCCCCTCCCCCTCCCCCTACAGTACTCACTGCCTCTCCCCCTCCCCCTACAGTACTCACTGCCCCTCCCCCTCCCCCTACAGTACTCACTGCCCCTCCCCCTCCCCCTACAGTACTCACTGCCTCTCCCCCTCCCCGAGAGTACTCACCGCCCCTCCCCCTCCCCCTACAGTACTCACTGCCCCCTCCCCCTCCCCCTACAGTACTCACTGCCCCTCCTCCTCCCCCTACAGTACTCACTGCCACTCCCCCTCCCCCTACAGTACTCACTGCCCCTCTCCCTCCCCCTACAGTACTCACTGCCCCTCCCCCTCCCCCTACAGTACTCACTGCCCCTCCCCCTACAGTACTCACTGCCCCTCCCCCTCCCCCTACAGTACTCACTGCCCCTCCCCCTCCCCTCTACAGTACTCACTGCCCCTCCCCCTCCCTCTACAGTACTCACTGCCCCTCCCCCTTCCCCTACAGTACTCACTGCCCCTCCCCCTGCAGTAGTCACGGCCCCTCCCCCTCCCCCTACAGTACTCACTGCCCCTCCCCCGCCCCCTACAGTACTCACTGCCCCTCTCCCTCCCTCTACAGTACTCACTGCCCCTCCCCCTCCCTCTACAGTACTCACTGCCCCTCCCCCTCCCTCTACAGTACTCACTGCCCCTCCCCCTCCCCCTGCAGTGCTCACTGCCCCTCCCCCTCCCACTGCAGTACTCACTGCCCCTCCCCCTCCCCCTGCAGTACTCACTGCCCCTCCCCCTCCCCTCTACAGTACTCACTGCACATCCCCCTCCCCTACAGTACTCACTGCCCCTCCGCCTCCCCCTGCAGTACTCACTGCCCCTCCCCCTCCCTCTACAGTACTCACTGCCCCTCCCCCTCCCCCTACAGTACTCACTGCCCCTCCCCCTCCCCCTACAGTACTCACTGCCCCTCCCCTCCCCCTGCAGTACTCACCTCCCCTCCCCCTCCGTCTACAGTACTCACTGCCCCTCCCCCTCCCTCTGCAGTACTCACTGCCCCTCCCCCTCCCTCTACAGTACTCACTGCCCCTCCCCTACAGCACTCACTGCCCCTCCCCCGCCCACTACAGTACTCACCGCCCCTCCCCCTCCCTCTACAGTACTCACTGCCCCTCCCCCTCCCTCTACAGTACTCACTGTCCCTCCCCCTCCCCCTGCAGTACTCACTGCCCCTCCCCCTCCCTCTACAGTACTCACTGCCCTTCCCCCGCCCCCTACGGTACTCACTGCCCCTCCTCCGCCCTCTACAGTACTCACTGCCCCTCCCCCACCCCCTACAGTACTCACTGCCCCACCCCTTCCCCCTACAGTACTCACTGCCCCTCCCCCTCCCCCTACAGTACTCACTGCCCCTCCCCCTCCCCCTACAGTACTCACTGCCCCTCCCCCTCCCCCTAGAGTACTCACCGCCCCTCCCCCTCCCCTACAGTACTCACTGCCCCTCCCCCTCCCCCTACAGTACTCACTGCCCCTCCCCCTGCAGTACTCACTGCCCCTCCCCCTCCCCCTACAGTACTCACTGCCCCTCCCCCTCCCTCTACAGTACTCGCTGCCCTTCCCCCTCCCCCTACAGTACTCACTGGCCCTCCCCCTGCAGTACTCACTGCCCCTCCCCCTCCCCCTACAGTACTCACTGCCCCTCCCCCTCCCCCTACAGTACTCACCGCCCCTCCCCCTCCCCCTGCAGTACGCACTGCCCCTCCCCCTGCAGTACTCACTGCCCCTCCCCCTCCCCCTACAGTACTCACTGCCCCTCCCCCTCCCCCTACAGTACTCACTGCCCCTCCCCCTCCCCCTACAGTACTCACTGCCCCTCCCCCTCCCCCTACAGTACTCACTGCCTCTCCCCCTCCCCGAGAGTACTCACTGCCCTTCCCCCGCCCCCTACAGTACTCACTGCCCCTCTCCCGCCCTCTACAGTACTCACTGCTCCTCCCCCTCCCCCGACAGTACTCACTGCCCTTCCCCCGCCCCCTACAGTACTCACTGCCCCTCCCCCTCCCCCTACATTACTCACTGCCCCTCCCCCTCCCCCTACAGTACTCACTGCCCCTCCCCCTCCCCCTAGAGTACTCACCGCCCCTCCCCCTCCCCTACAGTACACACTGCCCCTCCCCCTCCCCCTACAGTACTCACTGCCACTCACCCTGCAGTACTCACTGCCCCTCCCCCTCCCCCTACAGTACTCACTGCCCCTCCCCCTCCCTCTACAGTACTCGCTGCCCTTCCCCCTCCCCCTACAGTACTCACTGCCCCTCCCCCTGCAGTACTCACTGCCCCTCCCCCTCCCCCTACAGTACTCACCGCCCCTCCCCCTCCCCTACAGTACTCACTGCCCCTCCCCCTCCCCCTGCAGTACTCACTGCCCCTCCCCCTGCAGTACTCACTGCCCCTCCCCCTCCCCCTACAGTACTCACTGCCCCTCCCCCTCCCTCTACAGTACTCGCTGCCCTTCCCCCTCCCCCTACAGTACTCACTGCCACTCCCCCTGCAGTACTCACTGCGCCTCCCCCTCCCCCTACAGTACTCACTGCCCCTCCCCCTCCCCCTACAGTACTCACCGCCCCTCCCCCTCCCCCTGCAGTACGCACTGCCCCTCCCCCTGCAGTACTCACTGCCCCTCCCCCTCCCCCTACAGTACTCACTGCCCCTCCCCCTCCAACTACAGTACTCACTGCCCCTCCCCCTCCCCCTACAGTACTCACTGCCCCTCCCCCTCCCCCTACAGTACTCACTGCCTCTCCCCCTCCCCCTACAGTACTCACTGCCCCTCCCCCTCCCCCTACAGTACTCACTGCCCCTCCCCCTCCCCCTACAGTACTCACTGCCTCTCCCCCTCCCCGAGAGTACTCACCGCCCCTCCCCCTCCCCCTACAGTACTCACTGCCCCCTCCCCCTCCCCCTACAGTACTCACTGCCCCTCCTCCTCCCCCTACAGTACTCACTGCCACTCCCCCTCCCCCTACAGTACTCACTGCCCCTCTCCCTCCCCCTACAGTACTCACTGCCCCTCCCCCTCCCCCTACAGTACTCACTGCCCCTCCCCCTACAGTACTCACTGCCCCTCCCCCTCCCCCTACAGTACTCACTGCCCCTCCCCCTCCCCTCTACAGTACTCACTGCCCCTCCCCCTCCCTCTACAGTACTCACTGCCCCTCCCCCTCCCTCTACAGTACTCACTGCCCCTCCCCCTCCCTCTACAGTACTCACTGCCCCTCCCCCTCCCCCTGCAGTACTCACTGCCCCTCCCCCTCCCTCTACAGTACTCACTGCCCTTCCCCCGCCCCCTACAGTACTCACTGCCCCTCCCCCTCCCCGACAGTACTCACTGCCCCTCCCCCTCCCCCTGCAGTGCTCACTGCCCATCCCCCTCCCACTGCAGTACTCACTGCCCCTCCCCCTCCCCCTGCAGTACTCACTGCCCCTCCCCCTCCCCTCTACAGTACTCACTGCACATCCCCCTCCCCTACAGTACTCACTGCCCCTCCGCCTCCCCCTGCAGTACTCACTGCCCCTCCCCCTCCCTCTACAGTACTCACTGCCCCTCCCCCTCCCCCTACAGTACTCACTGCCCCTCCCCCTCCCCCTACAGTACTCACTGCCCCTCCCCTCCCCCTGCAGTACTCACCTCCCCTCCCCCTCCGTCTACAGTACTCACTGCCCCTCCCCCTCCCTCTGCAGTACTCACTGCCCCTCCCCCTCCCTCTACAGTACTCACTGCCCCTCCCCTACAGCACTCACTGCCCCTCCCCCGCCCACTACAGTATTCACCGGCCCTCCCCCTCCCTCTGCAGTACTCACTGCCCCTCCCCCTCCCTCTACAGTACTCACTGCCCCTCCCCTACAGCACTCACTGCCCCTCCCCCGCCCACTACAGTACTCACCGCCCCTCCCCCTCCCTCTACAGTACTCACTGCCCCTCCCCCGCCCTCTACAGTACTCACTGCCCCTCCCCCTCCCCCTGCAGTACTCACTGCCCCTCCCCTTCCCTCTACAGTACTCACTGCCCTTCCCCCGCTCCCTACAGTACTCACTGCCCCTCCCCCGCCCTCTACAGTACTCACTGCCCCTCCCCCGCCCCCTACAGTACTCACTGCCCCTACCCCTCCCTCTACACTACTCACTGCCCCTCCCCCTCCCTCTACAGTACTCACTGCCCTTCCCCCGCTCCCTACAGTACTCACTGCCCCTCCCCCGCCCTCTACAGTACTCACTGCCCCTCCCCCTTCCCCTACAGTACTCACTGCCCCTCCCCCTGCAGTAGTCACGGCCCCTCCCCCTCCCCCTACAGTACTCACTGCCCCTCCCCCTCCCCCTACAGTACTCACTGCCCCTCCCCCTCCCCCTACAGTACTCACTGCCCCTCCCCCTCCCCCTACAGTACTCACTGCCTCTCCCCCTCCCCCTACAGTACTCACTGCCCCTCCCCCTCCCCCTACAGTACTCACTGCCTCTCCCCCTCCCCGAGAGTACTCACCGCCCCTCCCCCTCCCCCTACAGTACTCACTGCCCCCTCCCCCTCCCCCTACAGTACTCACTGCCCCTCCTCCTCCCCCTACAGTACTCACTGCCACTCCCCCTCCCCCTACAGTACTCACTGCCCCTCTCCCTCCCCCTACAGTACTCACTGCCCCTCCCCCTCCCCCTACAGTACTCACTGCCCCTCCCCCTACAGTACTCACTGCCCCTCCCCCTCCCCCTACAGTACTCACTGCCCCTCCCCCTCCCCTCTACAGTACTCACTGCCCCTCCCCCTCCCTCTACAGTACTCACTGCCCCTCCCCCTTCCCCTACAGTACTCACTGCCCCTCCCCCTGCAGTAGTCACGGCCCCTCCCCCTCCCCCTACAGTACTCACTGCCCCTCCCCCGCCCCCTACAGTACTCACTGCCCCTCTCCCTCCCTCTACAGTACTCACTGCCCCTCCCCCTCCCTCTACAGTACTCACTGCCCCTCCCCCTCCCTCTACAGTACTCACTGCCCCTCCCCCTCCCTCTACAGTACTCACTGCCCCTCCCCCTCCCTCTACAGTACTCACTGCCCCTCCCCCTCCCCCTGCAGTACTCACTGCCCCTCCCCCTCCCTCTACAGTACTCACTGCCCTTCCCCCGCCCCCTACAGTACTCACTGCCCCTCCCCCTCCCCTACAGTACTCACTGCCCCTCCCCCTCCCCCTGCAGTGCTCACTGCCCCTCCCCCTCCCACTGCAGTACTCACTGCCCCTCCCCCTCCCCCTGCAGTACTCACTGCCCCTCCCCCTCCCCTCTACAGTACTCACTGCACATCCCCCTCCCCTACAGTACTCACTGCCCCTCCGCCTCCCCCTGCAGTACTCACTGCCCCTCCCCCTCCCTCTACAGTACTCACTGCCCCTCCCCCTCCCCCTACAGTACTCACTGCCCCTCCCCCTCCCCCTACAGTACTCACTGCCCCTCCCCTCCCCCTGCAGTACTCACCTCCCCTCCCCCTCCGTCTACAGTACTCACTGCCCCTCCCCCTCCCTCTGCAGTACTCACTGCCCCTCCCCCTCCCTCTACAGTACTCACTGCCCCTCCCCTACAGCACTCACTGCCCCTCCCCCGCCCACTACAGTATTCACCGGCCCTCCCCCTCCCTCTGCAGTACTCACTGCCCCTCCCCCTCCCTCTACAGTACTCACTGCCCCTCCCCTACAGCACTCACTGCCCCTCCCCCGCCCACTACAGTACTCACCGCCCCTCCCCCTCCCTCTACAGTACTCACTGCCCCTCCCCCGCCCTCTACAGTACTCACTGCCCCTCCCCCGCCCCCTACAGTACTCACTGCCCCTCCCCCTCCCCCTCCCTCTACAGTACTCACTGCCCCTCCCCCTCCCTCTACAGTACTCACTGCCCTTCCCCCGCTCCCTACAGTACTCACTGCCCCTCCCCCGCCCTCTACAGTACTCACTGCCCCTCCCCCTTCCCCTACAGTACTCACTGCCCCTCCCCCTGCAGTAGTCACGGCCCCTCCCCCTCCCCCTACAGTACTCACTGCCCCTCCCCCGCCCCCTACAGTACTCACTGCCCCTCTCCCTCCCTCTACAGTACTCACTGCCCCTCCCCCTCCCTCTACAGTACTCACTGCCCCTCCCCCTCCCTCTACAGTACTCACTGCCCCTCCCCCTCCCTCTACAGTACTCACTGCCCCTCCCCCTCCCTCTACAGTACTCACTGCCCCTCCCCCTCCCCCTGCAGTACTCACTGCCCCTCCCCCTCCCTCTACAGTACTCACTGCCCTTCCCCCGCCCCCTACAGTACTCACTGCCCCTCCCCCTCCCCCTACAGTACTCACTGCCCCTCCCCCTCCCCCTACAGTACTCACTGCCCCTCCCCTCCCCCTGCAGTACTCACCTCCCCTCCCCCTCCGTCTACAGTACTCACTGCCCCTCCCCCTCCCTCTGCAGTACTCACTGCCCCTCCCCCTCCCTCTACAGTACTCACTGCCCCTCCCCTACAGCACTCACTGCCCCTCCCCCGCCCACTACAGTATTCACCGGCCCTCCCCCTCCCTCTGCAGTACTCACTGCCCCTCCCCCTCCCTCTACAGTACTCACTGCCCCTCCCCTACAGCACTCACTGCCCCTCCCCCGCCCACTACAGTACGCACCGCCCCTCCCCCTCCCTCTACAGTACTCACTGCCCCTCCCCCGCCCTCTACAGTACTCACTGCCCCTCCCCCTCCCCCTGCAGTACTCACTGCCCCTCCCCTTCCCTCTACAGTACTCACTGCCCTTCCCCCGCTCCCTACAGTACTCACTGCCCTTCCCCCGCCCTCTACAGTACTCACTGCCCCTCCCCCGCCCCCTACAGTACTCACTGCCCCTCCCCCTCCCTCTACACTACTCACTGCCCCTCCCCCTCCCTCTACAGTACTCACTGCCCCTCCCCCTCCCTCTACAGTACTCACTGCCCCTCCCCCTCCCTCTACAGTACTCACTGCCCCTCCCCCTCCCCCTGCAGTACTCACTGCCCCTCCCCCTCCCTCTACAGTACTCACTGCCCTTCCCCCGCCCCCTACAGTACTCACTGCCCCTCCCCCTCCCCTACAGTACTCACCGCCCCTCCCCCTCCCCTCTACAGTACTCACTGCACCTCCCCCTCCCCTACAGTACTCACTGCCCCTCCCCCTCCCCCTACAGTACTCACTGCCCCTCCCCTCCCTCTACAGTACCCACTGCCCCTCCCCCGCCCCCTACAGTACTCACTGCCCCTCCCCCGCCCCCTACAGTACTCACTGCCCCTCCCCCGCCCCCTACAGTACTCACCGCCCCTCCCCCTCTTCCCCTACAGTACTCACTGCCCCTCCCCCTCCCCCTACAGTACTCACCGCCCCTCCCCCTCCCCTCTACAGTACTCACTGCCCCTCCCCCTCCCCCTACAGTACTCATTGCCCCTCCCCTCCCTCTACAGTACCCACTGCCCCTCCCCCGCCCCCTACAGTACTCACTGCCCCTCCCCCTCCCCCTACAGTACTCACTGCCCCTCCCCTCCCCCTACAGTACTCACCGCCCCTCCCCTCCCCCTACAGTACTCACTGCCCCTCCCTCTCCCCCTACAGTACTCACTGCCCCTCCTCCTCCCCCTACAGTACTCACTGCCCCTCCTCCTCCCCCTACAGTACTCACTGCCCCTCCCCCTCCCCCTACAGTACTCACTGCCCCTCCCCCTCCCCCTACAGTACTCACTGCCCCTCCCCCTCCCCCTACAGCACTCACTGCCCCTCCCCCTCCCCCTACAGCACTCACTGCCCCTCCCCCGCCACCTACAGTACTCACTGCCCCTCGCCCTCCCCCACAGTACTCACTGCCCCTCCCCTGCCCCCTACAGTACTCACTGCCCCTCCCCCTCTCCCCCTGCAGTACTCACTGCCCCTCCCCCGCCCCCTACAGTACTCACTGCCCCTCCCCCGGCCCCTACAGTACTCACTGCCCCTCCCCCTCCCCGTACAGTACTCACCGCCCCTCCCCCTCCCCCTACAGTACTCACCGCCTCTCCCCCTCCCCCTACAGTACTCACTGCCCCTCCCCCTCCCCCAACAGTACTCACCGCCCCTCCCCCTCTCCCCCTACAGTACTCACTGGCCCTCCCCCTCCCCCTACAGTACTCACCGCCCCTCCCCCTCCCCCTACAGTACTCACTACCCCTCCCCTCCCCCTACAGTACTCACCGCCCCTCCCCCTCCCCCTACAGTACCCACTGCCCCTCCCCCGCCCCCTACAGTACTCACTGCCCCTCCCCCTCACCCTACAGTACTCACCGCCCCTCCCCCTCCCCCTACAGTACCCACTGCCCCTCCCCCTCCCCCTACTGTACTCACTGCCCCTCCCCCTCCCCCTACAGTACTCACCGCCCCTCCCCCTCCCCCTACAGTACTCACTGCCCCTCCCCCTCCCCCTACAGTACTCACTGCCCCTCCCCCGCCCCCTACAGTACTCACTGCCCCTCCCTCTCTCCCCCTACAGTACTCACTGCCCCTCCCCCGCCCCCTACAGTACTCACTGCCCCTCCCCCTCCCCCTACAGTACTCATCGCCCCTCCCCCTCCCACTACAGTACTCACCGCCCCTCCCCCTCCCCCTACAGTACTCACTGCCCCTCCCCTCCCCCTACAGTACTCACCTCCCCTCCCCCGCCCCCCTACAGTACTCACTGCCCCTCCCCCGCCCCCCTACAGTACTCACTGCCCCTCCCCCGCCCCCTACAGTACTCACTGCCCCTCCCCCTCCCCCTACAGTACTCATCGCCCCTCCCCCTCCCACTACAGTACTCACCGCCCCTCCCCCTCCCCCTACAGTACTCACTGCCCCTCCCCTCCCCCTACAGTACTCACCTCCCCTCCCCCTCCCTCTACAGTACTCACCACCCCTCCCCCTCCCCCTACAATACTCACCGCCCCTCCCCCTCCCCCTACAGTACTCACCTCCCCTCCCCCTCCCTCTACAGTACTCACCGCCCCTTCCCGCCCCCTACAGTACTCACTGCCCCTCCCCTCCCCCTACAGTACTCACCGCCCCTCCCCTCACCCTACAGTACTCACTGCCCCTCCCCTCCCCCTACAGTACTCACTGCCCCTCCCCCTCCCCCTACAGTACTCACTGCCCCTCCCCTCCCCCTACAGTACTCACCGCCCCTCCCCTCCCCCTACAGTACTCACTGCCTCTCCCCTCCCCCTACAGTACTCACTGCCCCTCCCCCTCCCCCTACAGTACTCACCGCCCCTCCCCCTCCCTCTACAGTACTCACTGCCCCTCCCCCTCCCCCTACAGTGCTCACTGCCTCTCCCCCTCCCTCTACAGTACTCACTGCCCCTCCCCCTCCCCCTACAGTACTCACTGCCCCTCCCCCTCCCTCTACAGTACTCACTGCCCCTCCCCCTCCCCTGCAGTACTCACTGCCCCTCCCCCCTCCACCGAGAGTACTCACTGCCCCTCCCCCTCCCTCTACAGTACTCACTGCCCCTCCCACTCCCCCTACAGTACTCACTGCCCCTCCCCCCTCCCCCTACAGTACACACTGCCCCTCCCCCTCCCTCTACAGTACTCACTGCCCCTCCCCCTCCCCCTAAAGTACTCACTGCCGCTCCCACTGCAGTACTCACTGCCCCTCCGCCTCCCCCTACAGTACTCACTGCCCCACCCCCTACAGTACTCACTGCCCCTCCCCCTCCCCCTACAGTACTCACTGCCCCTCCCTCTCCCCCTACAGTACTCACTGCCCCTCCCCCTCCCCCTGCAGTACTCACTGCCCCTCCCCCTCCCCCTACAGTACTCACTGCCCCTCCCCCTCCCCCTACAGTACTCACCGCCCCTCCCCCTCCCCTCTACAGTACTCACTGCCCCTCCCCCTCCCCCTACAGTACTCATTGCCCCTCCCCTCCCTCTACAGTACCCACTGCCCCTCCCCCGCCCCCTACAGTACTCACTGCCCCTCCCCCTCCCCCTACAGTACTCACTGCCCCTCCCCTCCCCCTACAGTACTCACCGCCCCTCCCCTCCCCCTACAGTACTCACTGCCCCTTCCCGCCCCCTACAGTACTCACCGCCCCTCCCCCTCCCCCTACAGTACTCACTGCCCCTCCCCTCCCCCTACAGTACTCACCGCCCCTCCCCTCCCCCTACAGTACTCACTGCCCCTCCCTCTCCCCCTACAGTACTCACTGCCCCTCCTCCTCCCCCTACAGTACTCACTGCCCCTCCTCCTCCCCCTACAGTACTCACTGCCCCTCCCCCTCCCCCTACAGTACTCACTGCCCCTCCCCCTCCCCCTACAGTACTCACTGCCCCTCCCCCTCCCCCTACAGCACTCACTGCCCCTCCCCCTCCCCCTACAGCACTCACTGCCCCTCCCCCGCCACCTACAGTACTCACTGCCCCTCGCCCTCCCCCACAGTACTCACTGCCCCTCCCCTGCCCCCTACAGTACTCACTGCCCCTCCCCCTCTCCCCCTGCAGTACTCACTGCCCCTCCCCCGCCCCCTACAGTACTCACTGCCCCTCCCCCGGCCCCTACAGTACTCACTGCCCCTCCCCCTCCCCGTACAGTACTCACCGCCCCTCCCCCTCCCCCTACAGTACTCACCGCCTCTCCCCCTCCCCCTACAGTACTCACTGCCCCTCCCCCTCCCCCAACAGTACTCACCGCCCCTCCCCCTCTCCCCCTACAGTACTCACTGGCCCTCCCCCTCCCCCTACAGTACTCACCGCCCCTCCCCCTCCCCCTACAGTACTCACTGCCCCTCCCCTCCCCCTACAGTACTCACCGCCCCTCCCCCTCCCCCTACAGTACCCACTGCCCCTCCCCCGCCCCCTACAGTACTCACTGCCCCTCCCCCTCCCCCTACAGTACTCACTGCCCCTCCCCCTACTGTACTCACTGCCCCTCCCCCTCCCCCTACAGTACTCACCGCCCCTCCCCCTCCCCCTACAGTACTCACTGCCCCTCCCCCTCCCCCTACAGTACTCACTGCCCCTCCCCCGCCCCCTACAGTACTCACTGCCCCTCCCTCTCTCCCCCTACAGTACTCACTGCCCCTCCCCCGCCCCCTACAGTACTCACTGCCCCTCCCCCGCCCCCTACAGTACTCACTGCCCCTCCCCCTCCCCCTACAGTACTCATCGCCCCTCCCCCTCCCACTACAGTACTCACCGCCCCTCCCCCTCCCCCTACAGTACTCACTGCCCCTCCCCTCCCCCTACAGTACTCACCTCCCCTCCCCCTCCCTCTACAGTACTCACCACCCCTCCCCCTCCCCCTACAATACTCACCGCCCCTCCCCCGCCCCCTACAGTGCTCACTGCCCCTCCCCCTCCCCCTACAGTACTCACCTCCCCTCCCCCTCCCTCTACAGTACTCACCGCCCCTTCCCGCCCCCTACAGTACTCACTGCCCCTCCCCCTCCCCCTACAGTACTCACTGCCCCTCCCCCTCCCCCTACAGTACTCACTGCCCCTCCCCTCCCCCTACAGTACTCACTGCCCCTCCCCCTCCCCCTACAGTACTCACTGCCCCTCCCCTCCCCCTACAGTACTCACTGCCCCTCCCCCTCCCCCTACAGTACTCACTGCCCCTCCCCTCCCCCTACAGTACTCACTGCCCCTCCCCTCCCCCTACAGTACTCACTGCCCCTTCCCCTACAGTACTCACTGCCCCTCCCCCTCCCTCTACAGTGCTCACTGCCCCTCCCCCTCCCCCTACAGTGCACACTGCCCCTCCCCCTCCCTCTACAGTACTCACTGCCCCTCCCCCTCCCCCTGCAGTACTCACTGCCCCTCCCCCTCCCCCTGCAGTACTCACTGCCCCTCCCCCTCCCTCTACAGTACTCACTGCCCCTCCCCCTCCCCCTGCAGTACTCACTGCCCATCCCCCCTCCACCGAGAGTACTCACTGCCCCTCCCCCTCCCTCTACAGTACTCACTGCCCCTCCCCCTCCCCCTACAGTACTCACTGCCCCTCCGCCTCCCCCTACAGTACACACTGCCCCTCCCCCTCCCCCTACAGTACTCACTGCCCCTCCCCCTCCCCCTAAAGTACTCACTGCCGCTCCCACTGCAGTACTCACTGCCCCACCCCCTACAGTACTCACTGCCCCTCCCCCTCCCCCTACAGTACTCACTGCCCCACCCCCTACAGTACTCACTGCCCCTCCCCCTCCCCCTACAGTACTCACTGCCCCTCCCTCTCCCCCTACAGTACTCACTGCACCTCCCCCTCCCCCTGCAGTACTCACTGCCCCTCCCCCTCCCCCTACAGTACTCACTGCCCCTCCCCCTCCCACTACAGTACTCACTGCCCCTCCCCCTCCCCCTACAGTACTCACTGCCCCTCCCCATCCCCCTACAGTACTCACTGCCCCTCCCCCTCCCCCTGCAGTACTCACTGCCCCTCCCCCTCCCTCTACAGTACTCACTGCCCCTCCCCCTCCCCCCACAGTACTCACTGCCCCTCCCCCTCCCCCTACAGTACTCACTGCCCCTCCCCATCCCCCTACAGTACTCACTGCCCCTCCCCCTCCCCCGACAGTACTCACTGCCCCTCCCCCTCCCCCTACAGTACTCACTGCCCCTCCCCCTCCCCCTACAGTACTCACTGCCCCTCCCCCTACAGTACTCACTGCCCCTCCCCCTCCCCCTACAGTACCCACTGCCCCTCCCCCTCCCCCTACAGTACTCACTGCCCCTCCCCCTCCCTCTACAGGACTCACTGCCCCTCCCCCTCCCCCTACACTACTCACTGCCCCTCCCCCTCCCCCTACAGTACTCACCGCCCCTCCCCCTCCCCCTACACTACTCACTGCCCCTTCCCGCCCCCTACAGTACTCACTGCCCCTCCCCCTCCGTCTACAGTACTCACTGCTCCTCCCCCTCCCCCTACAGTACGCACCGCCCCTCCCCCTCCCCCTACACTACTCACTGCCCCTTCCCGCCCCCTACAGTACTCACTGCCCCTCCCCCTCCCTCTACAGTACTCACTGCCCCTCCCCCTCCCCCTACAGTACTCACTGCCACTCCCTCTCCCCCTACAGTACTCACTGCCCATCCCCCTCCCCCTACAGTACTCACTGCCCCTCCCCCTCCCCCTACAGTACTCACTGCCCCTCCCCCTCCCCTACAGCACTCACTGCCCCTCCCCCGCCACCTACAGTACTCACTGCCCCTCGCCCTCCCCCACAGTACTCACTGCCCCTCCCCCGCCCCCTACAGTACTCACTGCCCCTCCCCCTCTCCCCCTGCAGTACTCACTGCCCCTCCCCCGCCCCCTACAGTACTCACTGCCCCCCCCCCGGCCCCTACAGTACTCACTGCCCCTCCTCCTCCCCCTACAGTACTCACCGCCCCTCCCCCTACAGTACTCACCGCCTCTCCCCCTCCCCCTACAGTACTCACTGCCCCTCCCCCTCCCCCGACAGTACTCACCGCCCCTCCCCCTCTCCCCCTACAGTACTCACTGCCCCTCCCCCTCCCCCTACAGTACTCACCGCCCCTCCCCCTCCCCCTACAGTACTCACTGCCCCTCCCCTCCCCCTACAGTACTCACCGCCCCTCCCCTCCCCCTACAGTACTCACTGCCCCTCCCCCTCCCCCTACAGTACTCACCGCCCCTCCCCCTCCCCCTACAGTACTCACTGCCCCTCCCCCTCCCCTACAGTACTCACTGCCCCTCCCCCTCCCCCTACAGTACTCACTGCCCCTCCCCCTCCCCCTACAGTACTCACTGCCCCTCCCCCGCCCCCTACAGTACTCACTGCCCCTCCCTCTCTCCCCCTACAGTACTCACTGCCCCTCCCCCTCCCCTACAGTACTCACTGCCCCTCCCCCGCCCCCTACAGTACTCACTGCCACTCCCCCTCCCCCTACAGTACTCATCGCCCCTCCCCCTCCCCCTACAGTACTCACCGCCCCTCCCCCTCCCCCTACAGTACTCACTGCCCCTCCCCTCCCCCTACAGTACTCACCTCCCCTCCCCCTCCCTCTACAGTACTCACCACCCCTCCCCCTCCCCCTACAATAC
>NW_027251946.1:0-17500 GCF_044704955.1 Pristiophorus japonicus | reverse complement strand
AGAGAAAGGTAGAGAGAGAGAGAGAGAGAGAGAGGTACAGATACAGGTACAGAGAGAGAGAGAGAGAGAGATACAGGTACAGAGAGAGAGAGAGATACAGGTACAGAGAGAGAGAGAGATACAGGTACAGAGAGAGAGAGAGATACAGATACAAAGAGAGAGATACACTATTTTCCCCCTCTTAATTAAACCCTTAGTCCTCCTCTGTTGAATTCTAAATTTCTCCCAGTCCTCAGGTTTGTTGCTTTTTCTGGCCAATTTATATGCCTCTTCCTTGGATTTAACACTATCCTTAATTTCCCTTGTTAGCCACGGTTGAGTCACCTTCCCCGTTTTATTTTTACTCCAGACAGGGATGTACATTTGCTGAAGTTCATACTTCATGAGGGAGAGAGAAAACGGGTAATTATAGACCGGTTAACCTGACATCAGTAATGGGGAAAATGTTGGAATCAATCATTAAGGATGAAATAGCAGCGCATTTGCAAAGCAGTGACAGGATCAGACCAAGTCAGCATGGATTTATGAAAAGGAAATCATGCTTGACGAATCTTTTGAGGATGTAACTAGCAGAGTGGACAAGGAGGAACCAGTGGATGTGGTGTATTTGGACTTTCAAAAGGCTTTTGACAGGGTCCCGCACAAGAGATTGGTGTGCAAAATCAAAGCGCATGGTATTGGGGGTAATGTACTGATGTGGATAGAGAACTGGTTGGCAGACAGGCAGCAGAGAGTCGGGATAAACGGGTCCTTTTCAGAATGGCAGGCAGTGACTAGTGGGGTGTCGCAGGGCTCAGTGCTGGGACCCCAGCTCTTTACAATATACATTAACGATTTAGATGAAGGAATTGAGTGTAATATCTCCAAGTTTGCGGATGACGCTAAACTGGGTGGTGGTGTGAGCTGTGAGGAGGACGCTAAAAGGCTGCAGTGTGACTTGGACAGGTTAGGTGAGTGGGCAAATGCATGGCAGCTGCAGTATAATGTGGATAAATGTGAAGTTATCCATTTTGGGGGCAAAAACACGAAGGCAGAATATCTGAATGGCGGCAGATTAGGAAAAGGGGAGGTGCAACGAGACCTGGGTGTCATGGTACATCAGTCACTGAAAGTGGGCATGCAGGTACAGCAGGCGGTGAAGAAGGCAAATGGTATGTTGGCCTTCATAGCTAGGGGATTTGAGTATCGGAGCAGGGAGGTCTTACTGCAGTTGTACAGGGCCTTAGTGAGGCCTCACCTGGAATATTGTGTTCAGTTTTGGTCTCCTAATCTGAGGAAGGACATTCTTGCTATTGCGGGAGTGCAGCGAAGGTTCACCGGACTGATTCCAGGGATGGCTGGCCTGTCATATGAGGAGAGACTGGATCAACTGGGCCTTTATTCACTGGAGTTTAGAAGAATGAAGAATAGAAACGTATAAGATTCTGACGGGTCTGGACAGGTTAGATGCGGGAAGAATGTTCCCAATGTTGGGGAAGTCCAGCACCAGGGGACACAGTCTAAAGATAAGTGGTAAGCCATTTAGGACCGAGATGAGAAGAAACTTCTTCACTCAGAGTTGTTAACCTGTGGAATTCCCTACCGCAGAGAGTTGTTGATGCCAGTTCATTGGATATATTCAAGAGGGAGTTAGATATGGCCCTTATGGCTACGGGGATCAAGGGGTATGGAGAGAAAGCAGGAAAGGGGTACTGAGGGAATTATCAGCCATGATCTTATTGAATGGCAGTGCAGGTTTGAAGGGCCGAATGGCCTCCTACTGCACCTATGTTCTATGTTTCGATACAGAGATAGATAGAGAGAGAGAGAGAGAGAGATACAGAGACCGAGAGCGATTCTGTATCTCTCTCTATCTCTCTCTGTCCCTCTGTGTATCTCTCTCTCACTCTCTCTCTCTCTCTCTCTCTCTCTCTCTCTCTCTCTCTCAGAGAGAGAGATACAGAGAGAGATATACAAGGAGAGACAGCGATACAGAGAGAGAGAGAAAGAGAGACGGAGCGAGGGAGAGGCAGATACAGAGAGCGGGACACAGAGACAGAGCGCGAGAGAGGCAGAGAGAGATACTGTTGTGTATCTGTAAAGCATGCACTCCCATGTTCCGCCACCAGGGAGCGCATCCCCTGAAGTCCCAAGGGATCCCAGCATCCCTTGGGAGCACTGTATATAAGCCGGCCCCTAAGGCCTGTTCCTCACTCTGGAGTGCCTTAATAAAGACTGAGGTCACTGTTACTTTAACCTCCCTGTGTGCAGTCTCATCTGTGTTAGGAACACAACAACTGGCGACGAGTATACGAATCGAACACAAAGCTGCAGCAAACTGTCGGCAGCCCGGAGAAGTTCTCGGAGGGTGAGGACTGGGAAGCCTATGTCGAACGGCTAGACCAGTACTTTGTAGCCAACGAGCTGGACGGGGAAAGAAGCGCTGCAAAAAGGAGAGCGGTCCTCCTCACTGTCTGCGGGGCACCGACCGACCAGCCGAATGAAGAATCTTCTAGCTCCGGTGAAACCCACAGATAAGTCGTATGACGAGTTGTGTACACTGGTTCGGGAGCATCTTTACCTGAGGGAGAGCGTGTTGATGGCGAGGTATCGGTTTTACACGTGCCAGCGATCTGAAGGTCAGGAAGTGGTGAGCTATGTCGCCGAGCTAAGGCAACTTGCAGGACATCAAAGAGCTTATCATTGTCCTGGGCAGCGCCATGGTCAAGGTCACCTACGAGGGCACGGTGCATGAACTGCCACTCTGGATTGTCGCAGACGATGGCCCCACACTGCTTGGAAGGAGCTGGCTGAGCAAAATCCGCTGGAACTGAGATGACATCCGAGCACTATCACACGTCGATGAGGCCTCATGTACCCAGGTTCTTAACACATTTTCTTCCCTTTTTGAGCCAGGCATTGGAAACTTTTCCGGGGCGAAGGTGCGGATCCACTTGGTCCCAGAGGCACGACCCATTCACCACAAGGCGTGAGCGGTACCTCACATGATGCTGGAGAGAGTGGAAATCGAGTTGGACAGGCTGCAATGCGAGGGCATCATCTCCCCAGTGAAATTCAGTGAGTGGGGGAGCCCGATTGTTCCAGTACTCAAAAGTGATGGCACGGTCAGGATTTACGGCAATTATAAAGTAACTATTAATCGTTTCTCGCGACAGGACCAATACCCGCTACCTAAGGCAGACGACCTATTTGCGACGCTGGCTGGAGGCCAGACGTTAACCAAGCTTGACCTGACTTCGGCCTATACGACGCAGGAGCTGGAGGAATCTTCGAAGGGCCTCACCTGCATCAACACACACAAGGGACTGTTCATCTACAACAGATGCCAGTTTGGAATTCGGTCGGCTGCAGCGATCTTCCAGAGAAACATGGAGAGCCTACTCAAGTCAGTACCACGCACGGTGGTTTTTCAGGACGACATATTCATCACAGGTCGGGACACCGTCGAGCACCTACAAAACCTGGAGGAGGTCCTCCAGCGACTGGATCGCGTAGGGCTGCGGCTGAAGAGGTTGAAAGCGTCTTCATGGCAACAGAAGTAGAGTTTTTGGGGAGAAAGATCGCGGCGGACGGCATTAGGCCCACAGACGCCAAGACAGAGGCTATCAGGAACGTGCCCAGGCCACAGAACGTCACGGAGCTGCGGTCGTTCCTGGGACTCCTCAACTATTTTGGTAACTTCCTACCGGGGTTAAGCACCCTCTTAGAGCCCCTACATGTGTTATTGCGTAAAGGTGAGAACTGGGTATGGGGAAAAAAACAAGTAATTGCTTTTGAGAAAGCCATAAACATTTTATGCTCCAACAAGCTGCTTGTAATGTATAACCCGTGCAAAAGACTTGTGCTAGCATGTGATGCGTTGTCGTACGGAGTCGCGTGTGTATTACAACAAGCTAACGTTGCGGGAAGTTGCAACCTGTCGCCTATGCCTCCAGGAGCTTGTCTAAGGCCGAGGGAGCCTACAGCATGATTGAAAAGAGGCATTAGCATGTGTGTTCGGGGTAAAGAAAATGCATCAGTACGTGTTTGGTCTCAAATTTGAGCTGGAAACCGATCACAAGCCCCTCATATCCCTGTCCGCTGAAAACAAGGGAATAAATACTAATACCTCAGCCCGCATACAAAGGTGGGCACTCGCGCTATCAGCGTATAACTATACCATCCGCCACAGGCCAGGCACCAAGAACTGTGCGGATGCTCGCAGTCGGCTACCATTGCCCACCACGGAGGTGGAAATGGCGCAACCTGCAAACTTGTTGATGGTCATGGAAGCGTTTGAAAATGATAAATCACCTGTCACGGCCCACCAGATTAGGACTTGGACCAGCCAAGATCCTCTGCTGTCCCTAGTAAAAAACTGTGTACTGCTTGGGAGCTGGGCCAGCATCCCCGTTGAAATACAAGAGCCAATCAAGCCGTTCCAGCGGCGAAAGGACAAGCTGTCCTTTTCAGGCAGACTGCCTGTTGTGGGATAACCACGTAGTGCTACCCAAAAAGGGCAGGGAGACATTCATCTCAGATCTCCACAGCACACACCCGGGTATAGTAATGAAGAAAGCGACAGCCAGATCCCACGTGTGGTGGCCCGGTATCGACTCTGACTTAGAGCCCTGTGTACGGCAATGCAGCGTGTATGCTCAGTTGAGCAACGCGCCCAGAGTGGCTCCACTAAGTTTGTGGGCCTGGCCCTCCAGACCATGGTCGAGGATCCATGTCGACTATGTGGGCCCGTTTCTCGGTAAAATGTTCCTGGTGGTGGTGATGGATGCTTTTGCAAAATGGATTGAATGTGAAATAATTTCAGGAACCAACGCCAACATTGAAAGCCTGAGGGCCATGTTTGCCACCTACGGCCTGCCTGACATACTGGTCAGTGACAACGGGCCATGTTTCACCAGTGCCGAATTTAAAGAATTCATGACCCACAATGGGATCAAACATGTCACCTTGGCCCCGTTTAAACCAGCCTCCAATGGGCAGGCAGATGGGCAGTACAAACAATCAAACAGAGTCTTAAACGAGTCACAGAAGGCTCACTCCAAATCCGCCGGTCCCGAGTACTGCTCAGCTACCGCACGAGAACCCACTCACTCACAGGGGTGCCCCCGGCTGAGCTACTTATGAAAAGGACACTTAAAACCAGACTCTCACTGGTTCACCCCAACCTGCATGATCAGGTAGAGAGCAGGCGGCAGCAACAAAATGTAAACGATGGTCGCACCACTGTGTCACGGGAAATTGGTCTAAATGATCCTGTGTATGTGCTAAACTATGGACATAGTCCCAAGTGGATCGTGGGCGATAGCTAAAGAAGGGAGTAGGGTGTTTATAGTCAAACTAGACAATGGACAAATTTGCAGAAAGCACCTGGACTAAATGAGGCTGCAGTTCACAGACTGCCCTGAACAACCCCCAGCAGACACCACCTTTTTCGAGCCCACAACACACACCCAAAGGATCAACGACACCACGCCGGACCAGGAAATGGAACCTATCATGCCCAACAGCCCAGCAAGGCCAGGCTCACCTAGCAGCCCTGCAGGGCCAACAACACGCCAGCCCAGCGAGGGCACAGCCAACACACCAGAACAGACATTTGTACCGAGGCAGTCCACCAGGGAAAGAAAGGCTCCCGACCGCCTCACCTTGTAAATAGTTTTCACTTTGACTTTGGCGGGGGAGTGATGTTGTGTATCTGTAAAGCATGCACTCCCATGTTCCACCACCAGGGAGCGCATCCTCTGTGATCCCTTGGGAGCACTGTATATAAGCCTGTTCCTCACTCTGGAGTGTCTTATTAAAGACTGAGGTCACTGTTACTTTAACCTCCCTGTGTGCAGCCTCATCTGTGTTAGGAACACGAGAGATGGAGAAAGACACAGAGACACAGAGGAAGCTAGACAGAGAGAGAGAGACACAGTGGGAGAGAGAGAGAGACAGAGAGAAACATAGAAAATAGGTGCAGGAGTAGGCCATTCGGCCCTTCGAGCCTGTACCACAATTCAATAAGATTATGGCTGATCATTCCCTCAGTACCCCTTTCCTGGTTTCTCTCCATACCCCTTGATCCCCTTATCCATAAGGGCCATATCTAACTCCCTCTTGAATATATCCAATGAACTGGCATCAACAACTCTCTGCGGTAGGGAATTCCACAAGTTAACAACTCTGAGTGAAGAAGTTTCTCCTCATCTCAGTCCTAAATGGCGTACCCCTTATCCTTAGACTACATGTCCCCTGGTTCTGGACTTCCCCAACATCGGGAACATTCTTCCTGCATCTAAGCTGTCCAGTCCTGTCAGAATTTTATATGTTTCTATGGGATCACCTCTCATCCTTTTAAACTCCAGTGAACAAAGGCCCAGTTGATCCAGTCTCTCCTCATATGACAGTCCAGCCATCCCTGGAATCAGTCTGGTGAACCTTCGCTGCACTCACTCAATAGCAAGAATGTCATTTCTCAGATTAGGAGACCAAAACTCAACACAATATTCCAGGTAAGGCCTCACTAAGGCCCTGTACAACTGCAGTAAGACCTCCCTGCTCCTATACTCAAATCCCCTAGCTATGAAGGCCAACATACCATTTGCCTTCTTCACCACCTGCTGTACCTGCATGCCAACTTTCAATGACTGATGTATCATGACACGCAGGTCTCGTTCCACCTCCCCTTTTCCTAATCTGTCACCATTCACATAATACTCTGTCTTCATGTTTTTGCCACCAAAGTGTATACCTCACATTTATCCACATTATACTACATCTGCCATGCATTTGCCCACTCACCTAACCTGTCCAAGTCACCCTGCAGCCTCTTGGTGTCCTCACAGCTCACACCGCCACCCAGCTTAGTGTCATCTGCAAACTTGGAGATATTACACTCAATTCCCTCATCCAAATCATTAATGTATATTGTAAAGAACTGGGGGTCCCAGCACTGAGCCCTGAGGCACCCCACTAGTCACTGCCTGCCATTCTGAAAAGGACCCGTTTATCCCGACTCTCTGCTACCTGTCTGCCAACCAGTTTTCTATCCACATCAGTACATTATCCCCAATACCATGTGCTTTAATTTTGCACACCAATCTCTTGTGTGGGACCTTGTCAAAAGCCTTTTGAAAGTCCAAATCCACATCACTGGTTCTCCCTTGTCCACTCTACCAGTTACATCCTCAAAAAATTCCAGAAGATTTGTCAAGCAGGATCTCCCTTTCATAAATCCATGCTGACTTGGACCGATCCCATCACTGCTTTCCAAATGTGCTGCTGTTTCATCTTTAATAATTAATCCCAACATTTTCCCCACTACTGATGTCAGGCTAACTGGTCTATAATTACCCATTTTCTCTCTCCCTCCTTTCTTAAAAAGTGGTAAGTGGTGTTACATTAGCTACCCTCCAGTCCATCGGAACTGATCCAGAGTTAATAGACTGTGGTGTATGTAGGCACCTTTAGTAATGACTCCACGAGGCAGGATATGGTACTTAAACTGTGCAGTCCTGCAGTCCTTTATTAGCAGCTCCTGAATGATGACAGCAAGCTGTGTGTTCCTTTTTATACTGGGTTACCTGCCGTGTGCAGGCAACCCCTGGGTCTCCAGCAACAGCACCCTCAAGTGTACCGGTAAGGTGTGTACAGTACAAGGGTACATTCAATGTTGCATAACAGTGTTACAGACATCACAGTGAACAGGCATGCCTACACAACAATACTCTCCCCTGAGCATTTTTCATATCCTAGTTGTCATGACCAGGGGAGGTGATCAGTGGTGGGCTATGGGAGGTTGTGGTGAGGGTTGTGTGGTTGCCAGGTGAGATCCCTGTGCTTGAGGCTAGCCTCGTACATTTCCCCTCCCTCACACACAGACCATGTGGGTGTTACTGTTGTGGAATCCCTCGGGGTGGTAGCCACGGCAGCAGTGGATGGTGTGTATACACTGTGATGTGGGTAGTTGTGGTGTGGTGGGCAGGGCCATAAGACTGGGTGGGCTCCTTGTCCACCAATGGGGATGAGGGTCAGGTCATCCCAGGCTTTGCCGGGGAAGCTGGAGGGTATTGGCCTCATGCTTCCGGTGTTGGCCCTGGTGGCCAGGGGTTGTAGGGCTGGTCTGGTGCAGGTTGCCATTGGTGGTGGCTGGGCTGCCCGTTGACCACTGTCCCTGTAGTGGGTCTGCTCTCGCTGCCTGTGTGTGTGTCCTGCAAGGGGCATCACATTCGTTCCAAAGTTCCAGGCTACATGGTCAGGTAGCCTGCTGGACCTGGGGGTCTCCCACAGGGGGATTCTATTGGCATCAGCATGGTCCCTTAGGCAGTGTCCTACCGGTATACATGACACCTTGGCTCTGATCACACATAGTCGAGCCTGCATTATACATTCTAGCACTTGCATCACTTTTGGGTGTCCTGGTTTCAACAGACATGGTTACATTAGGCATTTCACAATCTCTATCATTATTGTTAAGCA
This sequence comes from Pristiophorus japonicus, assembly GCF_044704955.1. NCBI lineage: Eukaryota > Metazoa > Chordata > Chondrichthyes > Pristiophoridae > Pristiophorus > Pristiophorus japonicus. Next base: position 9,037 of record NW_027251946.1, on the reverse strand, counting down.
TAATAAACTTGTTCTTAACCTTACTGACACCTGCATTCATGTCATTAGTCACATTAGTTAAACCAGCATCACAATTCATGGTTACATTGCATACATTTTCATACTTGCACCCTTTAATTGCATCTTTAGCTTTAAAGTCCATGTACTCAAATATTTGGAACTTCCCCTTTAAAATGTTTTGGTTACCGGTCTCCTTTAAGGGAGCCTTCAAATCGGATTGGCTGCTCGATGTCACATAATGCTCCTCTATGTTGACTCGTGGCATGGAGGAGGCCATTTTGAATGCAGGTCTGCTGCTTGTGGTGCTGCAGCCATTTTATGGTGCTCTTTTCTTCCACATGCTTGAGGTGCTGCAGCCATTTTGTGGTCTTGCTGCAGGCAGGCTGTGGTGCTCTTTTCTTCCACAGCACCACTTCGCCTGATGTGGACCTGGTTCATCCAATTCCTGCCCAGCAGCGTGGGACCGTCACCGGCTACAATCCACAGGGGGACTTTGTGCAACATGCCACCCTGGGAGACCTGGATGTCCACACTGCCAATGATTTGGATTTTACCTTTGGTGTAGGTGAGCAGCTTTGCCTGGACAGGAGACAGTTTTGGTCGAGTGGCAGGATTCCTCCAAATTTTTTCAAAGGTCTTTTGGCTCATCACAGACTAGCTCGCCCCTGTGTTGATCTCCATGGAGACTGGGACCTTGTCGATGTCCACTTCCATCATCCCCGGAGAACTTCCGGTGGAGCAGGTAAAGATTCCATACTCTTCCAGGGTTTGAGCAGCTTCACCTTCATCTGTGTCGGAGCCCCGGTGATTAGCCAACTCATCAGAGACACAATGAGTACAGCCTTTTCTGCACATTCTCGGAAGGTGCCCTTTTTCTTTGCAGCCCTTGCATGCATAGTCTTTGTAGCGACACTGGTGGGCCCTGTGGTTTCCTCCACAGCGCTAGCACGGGGCCATCCGGTTTGCCCCATGTGGTGGACTCAAGGTTGCGGGACTCGGGGCAGCACTTCTGCCTTTAGAAGTGTCCATGCGGTGCACTGCGCTCGCCGGTTTAGAGTCCTGAGTCAGTATTCGCCTGGAGTCGCTGGCCGAAACCATGTAGGCCTGGCTCACTTGAATTGCTTTCTGCAGGGTGACCGTGATGTCAGCCGAGTGCAATTTGTGTAGGAGGCCTTCGTGGCCAATTCCGATGACAAATATGTCCCTTAGTGCTTCATTAAGGTGGTCGCCAAACTCACACGGTGCAGCTAGTCTTCTTAAGTGTGCAGCATACTTGGCAATTTCTTGACCCTCAGGTCGCCAGTAAGTGTAGAACCGGTGCCTGGCTGTGAGGATGCTTTCTTTCGGTTTTAGTTGTTCCTGTATGATTGTTACAAGTTGCTCATAGCTTTTGGTGGTTGTCTTCTCCGGGGCTAGTAAGTCCCTGACGAGACTGTAGATGGTGGGCCCACAACTGCTAAGCAGGATGGCCCTGCGTTTGTTCGGTAGTGTGGCAGGTGTGTCCCCGTCCAGGTCGTTGGCTATAAAGAAGTGTTCCAATCTTTCCACAAAAGCATCCCAATCCTCCCCCTCTGTAAGTTGCTGAAAGTTGCTGAGGTTAGACATGTTGAGTGTGTAGTTCGTGACCTCGTATTCCCGTCGTCAGTTATAGTGTATGTAGGCACCTTTAGTAATGACTCCACGAGGCAGGGTATGGTACTTAAACTGTGCAGACCCGCAGTCCTTTATGAGTAGCTCCTGAGTGACGACAACAAGCTGTGTGTTCCTTTTTATACTGGGTTATCTGTCGTGTGCAGGCAACCCCTGGGTCTCCAGCAACAGCACCCTCTAGAGTACCGGTAAGGTGTGTACAGTACAAGGGTACATTCAATGTTGCGTAACAGTGTTACAGACATCACACAGTGAACAGGCATGCCTACACAACATAAGACTGTTGGAAAATGATCACCAATGCATCCACTATTTCGAGGGCTACTTCCTTAAGTACTCTGGGATGCAGACTATCAGGTCCCAGGGATTTATCGGCCTTCAATCCCATCAATTTCCCTAACACAATTTCCCACCTAATAAGGATTTCCTTCAGTTCCTCCTCACTAGACGCTCGGTCCCCTAGTATTTCCGGAAGGTTATTTGTGTCTTCCTTCGTGAATACAGAACCAAAGTATTTGTTTAACTGGTCCGCCATTTCTTTGTTCCCCATTATAAATTCACCTGAATCTGACTGCAAGGGACCTACATTTGTTTTCACTAATCTTTTTCTCTTCACATATCTATAGAAGCTTTTGCAGTCAGTTTTTATGTTCCCAGCAAACTTCCTCTCATACTCTATTTTCCCCCTCCTTTGTCCTCCTCTGCTGTATTACAAAATTCTCCCAGTCCTCAGGTTTGCTGCTTTTTCTGGCCAATTTATATGCCTCTACCTTGGATTTAACACTATCCTTAATTTCCTTTGTTAGCCACGGTTGAGCTACCTTCCCCATTTTATTTTTACTCCAGACAGGGATGTACAATTGTTGAAGTTCATCCATGTGATCTTTAAATGTTTGCCCTTGTCTATCCACTGTCAACCCTTTAAGTATCACTCGCTAGTCTATTCTAGCCAATTCATGTCTCATACCATCGAAGTTACCTTTCCTCAAGTTCAGGACCCTAGTCTCTGAATTAACTGTGTCACTTTCCATCCTAATAAAGAATTCTACCATAGTATGGTCACTCTTCCCCAAGGGGCCTCGCACAACAAGATTGCTAATTAGTCCTTTCTCATTACACATCACCCAGTCTAGGATGACCAGCTCTCGAGTTGGTTCCTCGACTGATTGGTCGAGAAAACCATCGCTAATACACTCCAGGAAATCCAGAAATCCTCCTCCACTGCATTGCTATCAGTTTGGTTAGCCCAATAACTATGTAGAGGGAGAGACAGACAGAGAGAGGGAGGGGAGAGACAGCGAGAGACACAGATGGAGAGAGACAGGCGGAGAGAGAGACAGACAGAAAAAGAGAGAGAGACTGAGAGAAAGACTGAAAGAGAGACAGACAGACAGACAGAGAGAGGGAGTCGGGGGGGGGAAGAGAGGGAGAAGGAGGGGGGAAGGAGAGGGAGAAGGGGGAAAGAGAGGGAGAAGGGGGGAGAGAGAGGGAGAAGGGGGGAGAGAGAGGGAGAAGGGGGAGAGAGAGGGAGAAGGGGGGAGAGAGAGGGAGAAGGGGGGAGAGAGAGGGAGAAGGGGGGAGAGAGGGAGAAGGGGGGAGAGGGAGAAAGGGGGGAGAGGGAGAGAGAGAGGGAGAAAGGGGGGAGAGAGAGGGAGAAGGGGGGAGAGAGAGGGAGAAAGGGGGGAGAGGGAGAAAGGGGGGAGAGGGAGAGAGAGAGGGAGAAAGGGGGGAGAGAGAGAGGGAGAAAGGGGGGAGAGAGAGGGAGAAGGGGGGAAAGAGGGGGAAAGAGGGGGAAGGAGAGGGAGAAGGGGGAAAAGGGGGGAAAGAGGGGGAAGGAGAGGGAGAAGGGGGGAAGGAGAGGGAGAAGGGGGGAAAGAGGGGGAAGGAGAGGAAGAAGGGGGAAGGAGAGGGAGAAGGGGGAAGAGAGGGAGAAGGGGGAAGAGAGGGAGAAGGGGGGAAGAGGGGGAAGAGGGGGAAGGAGAAGGGGGGAAGAAGGGGAAGGAGAAGGGGGAAAGAGGGGGAAGGAGAGGGAGAAGGGGGGTAAGAGGGGGAAGGAGAGGGAGAAGGGGAGAAGAGGGGGAAGGAGAGGGAGAAGAGGGGGAAGGAGAGGGAGAAGAGGGGGAAGGAGAGGGAGAATGGGGGAAAGAGGGGGAAGGAGAGGGAGAAGAGGGGGAAGGAGAGGGAGAAGGGGGGAAAGAGGGGGAAGGAGAGGGAGAAGGGGGGAAAGAGGGGGAAGGAGAGGGAGAAGGGGGGAAAGAGGGGGAAGGAGAGGGAGAAGGGGGGAAAGAGGGGGAAGGAGAGGGAGAAGGGGGAAAGAGGGGGAAGGAGAGGGAGAAGAGGGGAAAGAGAGGGAGAAGGGGGGAGAGAGAGGGAGAAGGGGGGAGAGAGGGGGAGAGGGGGAGAGAGAGGGGGAAGCAGAGGGAGAAGGGGGGAAAGAGGGGGAAGGAGAGGGAGAAGGGGGAGAGGGAGAAGGGGGGAGAGGGAGAAGGGGGGAAAGGGGGGAAAGGGGGGAGAGGGAGAAGGGGGAAAAGGGGGGAGATGGAGAAGGGGTAAAGGGGGGAAAGAGGGGGAAGGAGAGGGAGAAGGGGGGAAGGAGAGGGGGAAGGAGAGGGAGAAGGGGGGAAGGAGAGGGAGAAGGGGGGAAAGAGAGGGAGAAGGGGGGAAAGAGAGGGAGAAGGGGGGAAAGAGAGGGAGAAGGGGGGAAAGAGAGGGAGAAGGGGGGAAAAAGAGGGAGAAGGGGGGAAGAGAGGGAGAAGGGGGGAAGAGAGGGAGAAGGGGGGAAAGAGGGGGAAGGAGAGGGAGAAGGGGGGAAAGAGGGGGAAGGAGAGGGAGAAGGGGGGAAAGAGGGGGAAGGAGAAGGGGGAGAGGGAGAAGGGGGGAGAGGGAGAAGGGGGAAAGGGGGGGGAGAGGGAGAAGGGGGGAAGGGGGGAAAGAGGGGGGAAAGAGGGGGAAAGAGAGGGAGAAGGGGGGAAGAGAGGGAGAAGGGGGGAAAGAGGGGGAAGGAGAGGGAGAAGGGGGGAAAGAGGGGGAAGGAGAAGGGGGAGAGGGAGAAGGGGGGAGAGGGAGAAGGGGGGAAAGGGGGGAAAGGGGGGGAGAGGGAGAAGGGGGGAAGGGGGGAGATGGAGAAGGGGGAAAAGGGGGGAGAGGGAGAAGGGGGAAAGGGGTGGAGAGGGAGAAGGGGGAAAGGGGGGAAAGAGGGGGAAGGAGAGGGAGAAGGGGGGGAAGGAGAGGGAGAAGGGGGGGAAGGAGAGGGGGAAGGGGGGAAAGAGTGGGGGGCGGAGGGAGAAGGGGGAAGGAGAGGGAGAAGGGGGAAGAGAGGGAGAAGGGCGGAAGAGGGGGAAGGAGAGGGAGAAGGGGGAAAGAGGGGGAAGGAGAGGGAGAAGGGGGGTAAGAGGGGGAAGGAGAGCGAGAAGGGGGGAAGAGGGGGAAGGAGAGGGAGAAGGGGGGTAAGAGGGGGAAGGAGAGGGAGAAGGGGGGAAGAGGGGGAAGGATAGGGAGAAGAGGGGGAAGGAGAGGGAGAAGGGGGGAAAGAGGGGGAAAGAGGGGGAAGGAGAGGGAGAAGAGGGGGAAGGAGAGGGAGAAGGGGGGAAAGAGGGGGAAGGATAGGGAGAAGAGGGGGAAGGATAGGGAGAAGAGGGGAAGGAGAGGGAGAAGGGGGGAAAGAGGGGGAAAGAGGGGGAAGGAGAGGGAGAAGAGGGGGAAGGAGAGGGAGAAGGGGGGGAAGGGGGGGAAAGAGGGGGAAGGAGAGGGAGAGGGAGAAGGGGGGAAGGAGGGGGGAAAGAGGGGGAAGGAGAGGGAGAAGGGGGGAAAGAGGGGAAGGGGGAAAGAGGGGGAAGGGGGGAAGGAGAGGGAGAAGGGGGGAAGGAGAGGGAGAAGGGTGGAAGTAGAGGGAGAAGGGGGGATAGAGAAGGGGGGAAGGAGAGGGGGAAGGGGGGAAGGAGAGGGGGAAGGAGAGGGGGAGAGGGGGGAGAGGGGGGAGAGGGGGGAGGAGAGGGGAAGGGGGGAGGAGAGGGAGAAGAGGGAGAAGGGGGGAGGAGAGGGAGAAGAGGGGAGGAGAGGGAGAAGGGGGGAGGGAGAAGGGGGAGGGAGAGGGAGAAGTGGGGAGGGAGAGGGAGAAGGGGGGGAAGGAGAAGGGGGAGAGGGGGAAGGGGGGGAAGGAGAAGGGGGGAGGGGGGAGAGGGAGAAGTGGGAATTAGGGGAGGGAGAGGGAGAAGGGGGAAAGAGAGGGAGAAGGGGGAAGGAGAGGGAGAAGGGGGAAGGAGAGGGAGAAGGGGGAAGGGGAAGGAGAGGGAGAAGGGGGAAGGAGAGGGAGAAGGGGGAAGGAGAGGGGGGAAGGAGAGGGAGAAGGGGGAAGGAGAGGGAGAAGGGGGAAGGAGAGGGAGAAGGGGGAAGGAGAGGGGGAAGGAGAGGGGGAAGGAGAGGGAGAAGGGGGAAGGAGAGGGGGAAGGAGAGGGAGACGGGGGAAGGAGAGGGAGACGGGGGAAGGAGAGGGAGAAGGGGGAAGGAGAGGGAGAAGGGGGAAGGGGAAGGAGAGGGAGAAGGGGGAAGGAGAGGGAGAAGGGGGAAGGAGAGGGGGAAGGAGAGGGAGAAGGGGGAAGGAGAGGAGAAGGGGGAAGGAGAGGGAGAAGGGGGAAGGAGAGGGGGAAGGAGAGGGGGAAGGAGAGGGAGAAGGGGGAAGGAGAGGGGGAAGGAGAGGGAGACGGGGGAAGGAGAGGGAGAAGGGGAAGGAGAGGGAGAAGGGGAAGGAGAGGGAGAAGGGGGAAGGAGAGGAGAAGGGGGAAGGAGAGGGAGAAGGGGGAAGGAGAGGGAGAAGGGGGAAGGAGAGGGAGAGTGGGGAAGGAGAGGGAGAAGGGGGAAGGAGAGGGTGAAGGAGAGGGAGAAGGGGGGAAGAGAGGGAGAAGGGGGGAAGAGAGGGGAAGAAGGGGGGAAGAGAGGGGAAAGAAGGGGGAAGAGGGGAAAGAATGGGGGAAGAGAGGGGGAAGGGGGAAGAGAGGGGGAAGAGAGGGGGAATGGGAAGGGGGAAGAGAGGGGAAGGGGGGGAAGAGAGGGGGAAGGGGAAAGAGAGGGGGAAGAGGGAAGGGGGAAGATGGGGGGAAGATAGGGGGAAGGGGGGAAGAGAGGGGGGAAGGGGAAGGGAGGAAGGAGAGGGGGAAGGGGGAAGGAGAGGGGGAAGGGGGGAAGGAGAGGGGAAGGAGGGGGAGGGAGAGGGGGAGGGAGAGGGGGAGGGAGAAGGGGGGAAGGAGAGGGGGAGGGGGAGGGCGAAGGAGAGGGGAAGGAGGGAGAGGGGAGGGAGGGAGAGGGGGAGGGAGAGGGGAGGGAGGGAGAGGGGGAGGGAGAAGGGGGGAGGGGGGAAGGAGAGGGGAGGGGGAAGGGGGGAAGGAGAGGGGGAAGGGGGAAGGAGAGGGGGAAGGGGGGAAGGAGAGGGGGAAGGAGAGGGGGAAGGAGAGGGGGAAGGAGAGGGAGAAGAGGGGGAAGGAGAGGGAGAAGAGGGGGAAGGAGAGGGAGAAGAGGGGGAAGGAGAGGGGGAAGGAGAGGGGGAGAGAGGGGGAAGGAGAGGGGGAAGGAGAGGGAGAAGGAGGGAAGGAGAGGGAGAAGGAGAAGGAGGAGAGGGGGAAGGAGAGAAGGGGAGAAGGAGAGGGGGAAGGAGAGGGGGAAGGAGAGGGGGAAGGGGAGAAGGAGAGGGGGAAGGAGAGGGGGAAGGAGAGGGAGAAGGGGGGAAGGAGAGGGAGAAGGAGAAGGAGAGGGAGAAGGGGAGAAGGAGAGGGGGAAGGAGAGAAGGGGAGAAGGAGAGGGGGAAGGAGAGGGGGAAGGAGAGGGAGAAGGGGAGAAGGAGAGGGAGAAGGGGGGAGAAGGAGAGGGAGAAGGGGGGAGAAGGAGAGGGTGAAGGGGGAGAAGGAGAGGGTGAAGGGGGGAGAAGGAGAAGGAGAAGGAGAAGGAGGAGAGGGAGAAGGGGGGAGGAGAGGGAGAAGGGGGAGAAAGGGGGGGAAGGAGAGGGAGAAGGGGGGGAGGGAGAGGGAGAAGGGGGGGAGGGAGAGGGAGAAGGGGGGGAAGGAGAAGGGGGGGAGGGAGAAGGGGGGGAGGGAGAGGGAGAAGGCGTGGAAGGAGAGGGAGTAGGGAGGGAAGGAGAGGGAGAAGGGGGGGAGGAGAGGGAGAAGGGGGGGGGAGGAGAGGGAGAAGGGGGGGAGGAGAGGGAGAAGGGGGGGAGGAGAGGGAGAAGGGTGGGGAGGAGAGGGAGAAGGGGTGGAAGGAGAGGGAGAAAGGGTGGAAGGGGTGGAAGGGAGAGGGAGAAAGGGTGGAAGGGGTGGAAGGAGAGGGAGAAAGGGTGGAAGGGGTGGAAGGAGAGGGAGAAGGGGGGAGAAGGAGAGGGAGAAGGGGTGGGAAGGAGAGGGAGAAGGGGTGGGAAGGAGAGGGAGAAAGGTGGGGGAAGGAGAGGGAGAAGGGGGGGAAGGAGAGGGAGAGGGGGGGGGAAGGAGAGGGAGAGAGGGGGTGGAAGGAGCGAGAGGGGGGCGGGGGAGAAGTGTCATGTATCTTACATTATTATATATAACTGTATCCCAACATGCTATACATGACTGTAATAAGATATGACCTGTAACCACCAGCATACCTTACCACCGGGGGTGCACTTGCAAGAGACAGGTATATAAGCCGTGGTCTCAGGCAAGTGCAGCATTCCAGAGCTGTGAAATAAAAGGTGCAGGTCCAGAGAGTGACCTTGTCTTCACTACATGCCTCGTGTGAAATCTGTACTGAGGGGACAGGACTTTACAAGAAGCGAGAGAGGGGGATGGAGAGAGAGGAGGGTTATGAGAGAGAGAGGGGGAGGGGGAAGGAGAGAGAGAGGGGGAAAAGGGGAGAGAGAGGGGGAAAGGGGAGAGAGAGAGGGGAGAGAGGGTGGAAAAGGGGAGAGAGAGGGGAGAGAGAGGGGAAAAGGGGAAAGGGGAGAGAGAGGGGAAAAGGGGAGAGAGAGGGGGAAAGGGGAGAGAGGGGGGAAAGGGGAGAGAGAGGGGGAAGGGGGAGAGAGAGAGGGGGAAGGGGGAGAGAGAGAGAGGGGAAGGGGGAGAGAGAGAGGGGAAGGGGGAGAGAGAGAGGGGAAGGGGAGAGAGAGGGGAAGGAGGAAAAGGGGAGAGAGAGGGGGAAGGGGAAAAGGGGAGAGAGAGGGGAAGGGGAGAAGGGGGAAAAGGGGAGAGAGAGGGGAAGGGGAGAAGGGGAAAAGGGGAGAGAGAGGGGAAGGGGAGAAGGGGGAAAAGGGGAGAGAGAGGGGAAGGGGAGAAGGGGGAAAAGGGGAGAGAGAGGGGGAAGGGGAGAAGGGGGAAAATGGGAGAGAGAGGGGGAAGGGGGAAAGGGGAGAGAGAGGGGGAAGGGGAAAAGGGGGGAGAGAGAGGGG
>NW_027251945.1:0-33584 GCF_044704955.1 Pristiophorus japonicus | reverse complement strand
CTCACGCCACACCTCGGGACACTCTCCCCTCCCCTCCCCCCGGGACACTCGCCCCTCTCCCCGGGACACTCTCCCCTCCCCCTGGGACACTCTCCACTCCCCTCGGGACACTCTCCCCTCCCCTCCCCCCGGGACACTCTCCCCTCCCCTCGGGTCACTCTCCCCTCCCCTCTCCTCGGGACACACTCCCCTACCCGCGGAGACACTCTCCCCTCCCCCCGGGACAGTCTCCCCTCCTCCCGGGACACTCTCCCCTCCCCACCCCCTGGGAAACTCTCCACTCCCCTCGGGACACTCTCCCATCCCCTCCCCCCGGGACACTCTCCCCTCCCCTCGGGACACTCTCCCCCTCGGGACACACTTCCCTACCCGCGGAGACACTCTCCCCTCCCCCGGGACACTCTCTCCTCCCCCCGAGACACTCTCCCCTCCCCCCGGGACACTCTCCCCTCCCCTCCCCCCGAGACACTCTCCCTTCCCCCCGTGACACTCTCCCCTCTCGCCGGGACACTCTCCCCTCCCCCCGGGACACTCTCCCCTCTCCCCGGGACACTCACGCCACACCTCGGGACACTCTCCCCTCCCCTCCCCCTGGGAAACTCTCCACTCCCCTCGGGACACTCTCCACTCCCCTCCCCCCGGGACACTCTCCCCTCCCCTCGGGACACTCTCCCCTCCCCCTGGGAAACTCTCCACTCCCCTCGGGACACTCTCCCCTCCCCTCCCCCCGGGACACTCTCCCCTCCCCTCTCCTCGGGACACACTCCCCTACCCGCGGAGACACTCTCCCCTCCCCCCGGGACAGTCTCCCCTCCTCCCGGGACACTCTCCCCTCCCCTCCCCCTGGGAAACTCTCCACTCGCCTCAGGACACTCTCCCCTCCCCTCCCCCCGGGACACTCTCCCCTCCCCTCGGGACACTCTCCCCTCCCCTCCCCCGGGACACTCTCCCCTCCCCCCAAGACACTCTCCACTCCCACCGAGACACTCTCCCCTCCCCTCGGGACACTCTCCCCTCCCCTCTCCTCGGGACACACTCCCCTACCCGCGGAGACACTCTCCCCTCCCCCGGGACACTCTCCCCTCCCCCCGAGACACACTCCCCTACCCCGAGACACTCTCCCCTCCCCCGAGACACTCTCCCTCCCCCCGTGACACTCTCCACTCCCCCGAGACACTCTCCCCTCCCCACGAGACACTCTCCCCTCCCCCCGAGACACTCTCCCCTCCCCCCAAGACACTCTCCACTCCCACCGAGACACTCTCCCCTCCCCCCAAGACACTCTCCACTCCCACCGAGACACTCTCCCCTCCCACCGAGACACTCTCCCCTCCCCCCGAGACACTCTTCCCTCCCACCGAGACACTCTCCCCTCCCCCCAACACACTCTCCACTCCCACCGAGACACTCTCCACTCCTCCAAAAAAAGGAGACATTCTCTCCTCCCCCTGAGACACTCTCCCCTCCCCCGAGACACTCTCCCTCCCCCCGTGACACTCTCCCCTCCCCCCGTGACACTCTCCCCTCCCCCCGGGACACTCGGCCCTCTCCCGGGACACTCACACCACACCTCGGAGCACTCTCCCCTCCCCACCCCCGGGACACTCGCCCTTCTCCCCGGGACACTCTCCACTCCCCTCGGGACACTCTCCCCTCCCCTCCCCCCGGGACACTCTCCCCTCCCCTCGGGACACTCTCCCCTCCCCTCTCCTCGGGACAGACTCCCCTACCCGCGGAGACAATCTCCCCTCCCCCCGGGACAGTCTCCCCTCCTCCCGGGACACTCTCCCCTCCCCTCTCCTCGGGACACACTCCCCTACCCGCGGAGACACTCTCCCCTCCCCCGGGAAACTCTCCCCTCCCCCCGAGACACACTCCCCTCCCCCCGAGACACTCTCCCCTCCCCCCGGGACACTCTCCCCTCTCCCCGGGACACTCACGCCACACCTCGGGACACTCTCCCCTCCCCTCCCCCTGGGAAACTCTCCACTCCCCTCGGGACACTCTCCCCTCCCCTCCCCCCCGAGACACTCTCCCCTCCCCCCGTGACACTCTCCCCTCCCCCCGGGACACTCTCCCCTCTCCCCGGGACACTCACGCCACACCTCGGGACACTCTCCCCTCCCCTCCCCCCGGGACACTCTCCCCTCCCCTCGGGACACTCTCCCCTCCCCCCGGGACACTCTCCCCTCCCCTCGGGACACTCTCCCCTCCCCTCTCCTCGGGACACACTCCCCTACCCGCGGAGACACTCTCCCCTCCCCCCGGGACACTCTCCCCTCCCCTCGGGACACTCTCCCCTCCCCTCTCCTCGGGACACACTCCCCTACCCGCGGAGACACTCTCCCCTCCCCCCGGGACAGTCTCCCTTCCTCCCGGGACACTCTCCCCTCCCCTCCCCCTGGGAAACTCTCCACTCCCCTCGGGACACTCTCCCCTCCCCTCCCACCGAGACACTCTCCACTCCCCCGAGACATTCTCTCCTCCCCCTGAGACACTCTCCCCTCCCCCCGTGACACTCTCCCCTCCCCCCGTGACACTCTCCCCTCCCCCCGGGACACTCTCCCCTCTCCCCGGGACACTCACGCCACACCTCGGGACACTCTCCCCTCCCCTCCCCCCGGGACACTCGCCCCTCTCCCCGGGACACTCTCCCCTCCCCCTGGGACACTCTCCCCTCCCCTCTCCTCGGGACACTCTCCCCTCCCCCCCGAGACACTCTCCCCTCCCCTCGGGACACTCTCCCCTCCACCCGAGACAGTCTTCCCTCCTCCCGGGACTCTCTCCCCTCCCACCGTGACACTCTCCCCTCTCCCCGGGACACTCACGCCACACCTCGGGACACTCTCCCCTCCCCTCCCCCTGCGAAACTCTCCACTCCCCTCGGGACACTCTCCCCTCCCCTCCCCCCGGGACACCCTCCACTCCCATCGGGACACTCTCCCCTCCCCTCCCCCCAGGACACTCGCCCCTCTCCCCGGGACACTCTCCCCTCCCCCTGGGACACTCTCCCCTCCCCTCTCCTCGGGACACTCTCCCCTCCCCCCCGAGACACTCTCCCCTCCCCCCGTGACACTCTCCCCTCCCCCCGGGACACTCTCCCCTCTCCCCGGGACACTCACGCCACACCTCGGGACACTCTCCTCTCTCCCCGGGACACTCACGCCACACCTCGGGACACTCTCCCCTCCCCTCCCCCCGGGACACTCTCCCCTCCCCTCGGGACACTCTCCCCTCCCCTCTCCTCGGGACACACTTCCCTACCCGCGGAGACACTCTCCCCTCCCCCCGGGACAGTCTCCCTTCCTCCCGGGACACTCTCCCCTCCCCTCCCCCTGGGAAACTCTCCACTCCCCTCGGGACACTCTCCCCTCCCCTCCCCCCGGGACACTCTCCCCTCCCCTCGGGACACTCTCCCCTCCCCTCTCCTCGGGACACACTCCCCTACCCGCGGAGACACTCTCCCCTCCCCCGGGACACTCTCCCCTCCCCCCAAGACACACTCCCCTACCCCGAGACACTCTCCCCTCCCCCGAGACACTCTCCCTCCCCCCGTGACACTCTCCCACTCCCCCGAGACACTCTCCCCTCCCCCCGAGACACTCTCCCCTCCCCCCGAGACAATCTTCCCTCCCACCGAGACACTCTCCCCTCCCCCCAAGACACTCTCCCCTCCCCGAGACACTCTCCCTCCCACGGTGACACTCTCCCCTCCCCCCGGGACACTCTCCCCTCTCCCCGGGACACTCATGCCACACCTCGGGACACTCTCCCCTCCCCTCCCCCCGTGACACTCTCCCCTCCCCCCGTGACACTCTCCCCTCCCCCCGGGACACTCTCCCCTCCCCCCGTGACACTCTCCCTCCCCCCGTGACACTCTCCCCTCCCCCCGAGACACTCTCCCTCCCCCCGTGACACTCTCCCCTCCCCCCGTGACACTCTCCCCTCCCCTCGGGACACTCTCCCCTCTCCCCGGGACACTCACGCCACACCTCGGGACACTCTCCCCTCCCCTCCCCCCGGGACACTCGCCCCTCTCCCCGGGACACTCTCCCCTCCCCCTGGGACACTCTCCCCTCCCCTCTCCTCGGGACACTCTCCCCTCCCCCCCGAGACACACTCCCCTCCCCTCGGGACACTCTCCCCTCCACCCGAGACCGTCTCCCCTCCTCCCGGCACACTCTCCCCTCCCACCGTGACACTCTCCCCTCCCCCCGGGAAACTCTCCCCTCTCCCCGGGACACTCACGCCACACCTCGGGACACTCTCCCCTCCCCTCCCCCTGGGAAACTCTCCACTCCCCTCGGGACACTCTCCCCTCCCCTCCCCCCGGGACACTCTCCCCTCCCCTCGGGACACTCTCCCCACCCCTCGCCTCGGGACACACTCCCCTACCCGCGGAGACACTCTCCCCTCCCCCCGGGACAGTCTCCCCTCCTCCCGGGACACTCTCCCCTCGCCTCCCCCCGGGACACTCTCCCCTCCCCCTGGGATACTCTCCCCTCCCCTCTCCTCGGGACACTCTCCCCTCCCCCCCGAGACACACTCCGCTCCCCTCGGGACACTCTCCCCTCCACCCGAGACAGTCTCCCCTCCTCCCGGGACACTCTCCCCTCCCACCGTGACACTCTCCCCTCCCCCCGGGACACTCTCCCCTCTCCCCGGGACACTGACGCCACACCTCGGGACACTCTCCCCTCCCCTCCCCCTGGGAAACTCTCCACTCCCCTCGGGACACTCTCCCCTCCCCTCCCCCCGGGACACTCTCCCCTCCCCTCGGGACACTCTCCCCTCCCCTCGCCTCGGGACACACTCCCCTACCCGCGGAGACACTCTCCCCTCCCCCCGGGACAGTCTCCCCTCCTCCCGGGACACTCTCCCCTCCCCTCCCCCCGGGACACTCTCCCCTCCCCCGGGACACTCTCCCCTCCCCTCTCCTCGGGACACTCTGCCCTCCCCCCCGAGACACACTCCCCTCCCCTCGGGACACTCTCCCCTCCACCCGAGACAGTCTCCCCTCCTCCCGGGACACTCTCCCCTCCCCCCATGACACTCTCCCCTCCCCCCGGGACACTCTCCCCTCTCCCCGGGACACTCACGCCACACCTCGGGACACTCTCCCCTCCCCTCCCCCTGGGAAACTCTCCACTCCCCTCGGGACACTCTCCCCTCCCCTCCCCCCCGGGACACTCTCCATTCCCCTCGGGACACTCTCCCCTCCCCTCCCCCCGGGACACTCTCCCCTCTCCCCGGGACACTCACGCCACACCTCGGGACACTCTCCCCTCCCCTCCCTCTGGGAAACTCTCCACTCCCCTCGGGACACTCTCCCCTCCCCTCCCCCCGGGACACTCTCCACTCCCCTCGGGACACTCTCCCCTCCCCTCCCCCCGGGACACTCTCCCCTCTCCCCGGGACACTCACGCCACACCTCGGGACACTCTCCCCTCCCCTCCCCCCAGGACACTCGCCCCTCTCCCCGGGACACTCTCCCCTCCCCCTGGGACACTCTCCCCTCCCCTCTCCTCGGGACACTCTCCCCTCACCCCGAGACACTCTCCCCTCCCCCCGTGACACTCTCCCCTCCCCCCGGGACACTCTCCCCTCTCCCCGGGACACTCACGCCACACCTCGGTACACTCTCCCCTCTCCCCGGGACACTCACGCCACACCTCGGGACACTCTCCCCTCCCCTCTCCTCGGGACACACTCCCCTACCCGCGGAGACACTCTCCCCTCCCCCCGGGACAGTCTCCCTTCCTCCCGGGACACTCTCCCCTCCCCTCCCCCTGGGAAACTCTCCACTCCCCTCGGGACACTCTCCCCTCCCCTCCCCCCGGGACACTCTCCCCTCCCCTCGGGACACTCTCCCCTCCCCTCTCCTCGGGACACACTCCCCTACCCGCGGAGACACTCTCCCCTCCCCCGGGACACTCTCCACTCCCCCCGAGACACACTCCCCTCCCCCCATGACACTCTCCCCTCCCCCCGGGACACTCTCCCCTCCCCTCGGGACACTCTCCCCTCCCCTCTCCTCGGGACACTCTCCCCTCCCCCCCGAGACACACTCCCCTCCCCTCGGGACACTCTCCCCTCCACCCGAGACAGTCTCCCCTCCTCCCGGGACACTCTCCCCTCCCACCGTGACACTCTCCCCTCCCCCCGGGACACTCTCCCCTCTCCCCGGGACACTCACACCACACCTCGTTACACTCTCCCCTCCCCTCCCCCCGGGACACTCGCCCCTCTCCCCGGGCACTCTCCCCTCCCCCTGGGACACTCTCTCCTCCCCTCTCCTCGGGACACTCTCCCCTCCCCCCCGAGACACACTCCCCTCCCCTCGGGACACTCTCCCCTCCACCCGAGACAGTCTCCCCTCCTCCCGGGACACTCTCCCCTCCCCCCGTGACACTCTCCCCTCCCCCCGGGACACTCTACCCTCTCCCCGGGACACTCACGCCACACCTCGGGACACTCTCCCCTCCCCTCCCCCCGGGACACTCTCCCCTCCCCCCGGGACACTCTCCCCTCTCCCCGGGACACTCACGCCACACCTCGGGACACTCTCCCCTCCCCTCCCCCCGGGACACTCGCCCCTCTCCCCGGGACACTTTCCCCTCCCCCTGGGACACTCTCCCCTCCCCTCTCCTCGGGACACTCTCCCCTCCCCTCTCCTCGGGACACACTCCCCTACCCGCGGAGACACTCTTCCCTCCCACCGAGACACTCTCCCCTCCCCCCAAGACACTCTTCACTCCCACCGAGACACTCTCCACTCCCCCGAGGCATTCTCTCCTCCCCCTGAGACACTCTCCCCTCCCCCGAGACACTCTCCCTCCCCCCGTGACACTCTCCCCTCCCCCCGGGACACTCTCCCCTCCCCTCCCCCTGGGAAACTCTCCACTCCCCTCGGGACACTCTCCACTCCCCTCCCCCCGGGACACTCTCCCCTCCCCTCGGGACACTCTCCCCTCCCCTCTCCTCGGGACACACTCCCCTACCCGCGGAGACACTCTCCGCTCCCCCCGGGACAGTCTCCCCTCGTCCCGAGACACTCTCCCTCCCCCCGTGACACTCTCCCCTCCCCCGAGACACTCTCCCTCCCCCCGTGACACTCTCCCCTCCCCCCGTGACACTCTCCCCTCCCCCCGGGACACTCTCCCCTCTCCCCGGGACACTCACACCACACCTCGGGGCACTCTCCCCTCCCCTCCCCCCGGGACACTCGCCCCTCTCCCCGGGACACTCTCGCCTCCCCCTGGGACACTCTCCCCTCCCCTCTCCTCGGGACACTCTCCCCTCCCCCCCGAGACACACTCCCCTCCCCTCGGGACACTCTCCCCTCCACCTGAGACAGTCTCCCCTCCTCCCGGGAAACTCTCCCCTCCCCCCGTGACACTCTCCCCTCCCCCCGGGACACTCTCCTCTCTCCCCGGGACACTCTCCCCTCCCCCGGGACACTCTCCCCTCCCCCCCGAGACACACTCCCCTCCCCCCGGGAGACTCTCCCCTCCACCCGAGACAGTCTCCCCTCCTCCCGTGACACTCTCCCCTCCTCCCGGGACACTCTCGCCTCTCCCCGGGACACTCACGCCACACCTCGGGACACTCTCCCCTCCCCTCCCCCTGGGAAACTCTCCACTCCCCTCGGGACACTCTCCCCTCCCCTCCCCCCGGGACACTCTCCCCTCCCCTCGGGACACTCTCCCCTCCCCTCTCCTCGGGACACACTCCCCTACCCGCGGAGACACTCTCCCCTCCCCCCGGGACAGTCTCCCCTCCTCCCGGGACACTCTCCCCTCCCCTCCCCCTGGGAAACTCTCCACTCCCCTCGGGACACTCTCCCCTCCCCTCCCCCCGGGACACTCTCCCCTCCCCTCGGGACACTCTCCCCTCCCCTCCCCCGGGACACTCTCCACTCCCACCGAGACACTCTCCCCTCCCCTCGGGACACTCTCCCCTCCCCTCTCCTCGGGACACACTCCCCTACCCGCGGAGACACTCTCCCCTCCCCCGGGACACTCTCCCCTCCTCCCGAGACACACTCCCCTACCCCGAGACACTCTCCCCTCCCCCGAGACACTCTCCCTCCCCCCGTGACACTCTCCCCTCCCCCCAAGACACTCTCCACTCCCACCGAGACACTCACCCCTCCCCCCAAGACACTCTCCACTCCCACCGAGACACTCTCCCCTCCCCCCGAGACACTCTCCACTCCTCCGAGATATTCTCTCCTCCCCCTGAGACACTCTCCCCTCCCCCGAGACACTCTCCCTCCCCCCGTGACACTCTCCCCTCCCCCCGTGGCACTCTCCCCTCCCCCCGGGACACTCTCCCCTCCCCCCGAGACACTCTCCCTCCCCCCGTGACACTCTCCCCTCCCCCCCCGGGACACTCTCCCATCCCCCCGTGACACTCTCCCCTACCCCCGGGACACTCTCCCCTCTCCCCGGGACACTCACACCACACCTCGGGGCACTCTCCCCTCCCCTCCTCCCGGGACACTCGCCCCTCTCCCCGGGACACTCTCCCCTCCCCCTGGGACACTCTCCCCTCCCCTCGGGACACTCTCCCCTCCACCCGAGACAGTCTCCCCTCCTCCCGGGACACTCTCCCCTCCCCCCGTGACACTCTCCCCTCCCCCCGGGTCACTCTCCCCTCTCCCCGGGACACTCACGCCACACCTCGGGACACTCTCCCCTCCCCTCCCCCTGGGAAACTCTCCACTCCCCTCGGGACACTCTCCCATCCCCTCCCCCCGGGACACTCTCCCCTCCCCTCGGGACACTCTCCCCTCCCCTCTTCTCGGGACACACTTCCCTACCCGCGGAGACACTCTCCCCTCCCCCGGGACACTCTCTCCTCCCCCCGAGACACTCTCCCCTCCCCCCGGGACACTCTCCCCTCCCCTCCCCCCGAGACACTCTCCCTTCCCCCCGTGACACTCTCCCCTCTCGCCGGGACACTCTCCCCTCCCCCCGGGACACTCTCCCCTCTCCCCGGGACACTCACGCCACACCTCGGGACACTCTCCCCTCCCCTCCCCCTGGGAAACTCTCCACTCCCCTCGGGACACTCTCCACTCCCCTCCCCCCGGGACACTCTCCCCTCCCCTCGGGACACTCTCCCCTCCCCCTGGGAAACTCTCCACTCCCCTCGGGACACTCTCCCCTCCCCTCCCCCCGGGACACTCTCCCCTCCCCTCTCCTCGGGACACACTCCCCTACCCGCGGAGACACTCTCCCCTCCCCCCGGGACAGTCTCCCCTCCTCCCGGGACACTCTCCCCTCCCCTCCCCCTGGGAAACTCTCCACTCCCCTCAGGACACTCTCCCCTCCCCTCCCCCCGGGACACTCTCCCCTCCCCTCGGGACACTCTCCCCTCCCCTCCCCCGGGACACTCTCCCCTCCCCCCAAGACACTCTCCACTCCCACCGAGACACTCTCCCCTCCCCTCGGGACACTCTCCCCTCCCCTCTCCTCGGGACACACTCCCCTACCCGCGGAGACACTCTCCCCTCCCCCGGGACACTCTCCCCTCCCCCCGAGACACACTCCCCTACCCCGAGACACTCTCCCCTCCCCCGAGACACTCTCCCTCCCCCCGTGACACTCTCCACTCCCCCGAGACACTCTCCCCTCCCCACGAGACACTCTCCCCTCCCCCCGAGACACTCTCCCCTCCCCCCAAGACACTCTCCACTCCCACCGAGACACTCTCCCCTCCCCCCAAGACACTCTCCACTCCCACCGAGACACTCTCCCCTCCCACCGAGACACTCTCCCCTCCCCCCGAGACACTCTTCCCTCCCACCGAGACACTCTCCCCTCCCCCCAACACACTCTCCACTCCCACCGAGACACTCTCCACTCCTCCGAGACATTCTCTCCTCCCCCTGAGACACTCTCCCCTCCCCCGAGACACTCTCCCTCCCCCCGTGACACTCTCCCCTCCCCCCGTGACACTCTCCCCTCCCCCCGGGACACTCTCCCCTCTCCCCGGGACACTCACACCACACCTCGGAGCACTCTCCCCTCCCCACCCCCGGGACACTCGCCCTTCTCCCCGGGACACTCTCCACTCCCCTCGGGACACTCTCCCCTCCCCTCCCCCCGGGACACTCTCCCCTCCCCTCCGGACACTCTCCCCTCCCCTCTCCTCGGGACAGACTCCCCTACCCGCAGAGACAATCTCCCCTCCCCCCGGGACAGTCTCCCCTCCTCCCGGGACACTCTCCCCTCCCCTCTCCTCGGGACACACTCCCCTACCCGCGGAGACACTCTCCCCTCCCCCGGGAAACTCTCCCCTCCCCCCGAGACACACTCCCCTCCCCCCGAGACACTCTCCCCTCCCCCCGGGACACTCTCCCCTCTCCCCGGGACACTCATGCCACACCTCGGGACACTCTCCCCTCCCCTCCCCCTGGGAAACTCTCCACTCCCCTCGGGACACTCTCCCCTCCCCTCCCCCCCGAGACACTCTCCCCTCCCCCCGTGACACTCTCCCCTCCCCCCGGGACACTCTCCCCTCTCCCCGGGACACTCACGCCACACCTCGGGACACTCTCCCCTCCCCTCCCCCCGGGACACTCTCCCCTCCCCTCGGGACACTCTCCCCTCCCCCCGGGACACTCTCCCCTCCCCTCGGGACACTCTCCCCTCCCCTCTCCTCGGGACACACTCCCCTACCCGCGGAGACACTCTCCCCTCCCCCCGGGACACTCTCCCCTCCCCTCGGGACACTCTCCCCTCCCCTCTCCTCGGGACACACTCCCCTACCCGCGGAGACACTCTCCCCTCCCCCCGGGACAGTCTCCCTTCCTCCCGGGACACTCTCCCCTCCCCTCCCCCTGGGAAACTCTCCACTCCCCTCGGGACACTCTCCCCTCCCCTCCCACCGAGACACTCTCCACTCCCCCGAGACATTCTCTCCTCCCCCTGAGACACTCTCCCCTCCCCCCGTGACACTCTCCCCTCCCCCCGTGACACTCTCCCCTCCCCCCGGGACACTCTCCCCTCTCCCCGGGACACTCACGCCACACCTCGGGACACTCTCCCCTCCCCTCCCCCCGGGACACTCGCCCCTCTCCCCGGGACACTCTCCCCTCCCCCTGGGACACTCTCCCCTCCCCTCTCCTCGGGACACTCTCCCCTCCCCCCCGAGACACTCTCCCCTCCCCTCGGGACACTCTCCCCTCCACCCGAGACAGTCTTCCCTCCTCCCGGGACTCTCTCCCCTCCCACCGTGACACTCTCCCCTCTCCCCGGGACACTCACGCCACACCTCGGGACACTCTCCCCTCCCCTCCCCCTGCGAAACTCTCCACTCCCCTCGGGACACTCTCCCCTCCCCTCCCCCCGGGACACCCTCCACTCCCATCGGGACACTCTCCCCTCCCCTCCCCCCAGGACACTCGCCCCTCTCCCCGGGACACTCTCCCCTCCCCCTGGGACACTCTCCCCTCCCCTCTCCTCGGGACACTCTCCCCTCCCCCCCGAGACACTCTCCCCTCCCCCCGTGACACTCTCCCCTCCCCCCGGGACACTCTCCCCTCTCCCCGGGACACTCACGCCACACCTCGGTACACTCTCCTCTCTCCCCGGGACACTCACGCCACACCTCGGGACACTCTCCCCTCCCCTCCCCCCGGGACACTCTCCCCTCCCCTCGGGACACTCTCCCCTCCCCTCTCCTCGGGACACACTTCCCTACCCGCGGAGACACTCTCCCCTCCCCCCGGGACAGTCTCCCTTCCTCCCGGGACACTCTCCCCTCCCCTCCCCCTGGGAAACTCTCCACTCCCCTCGGGACACTCTCCCCTCCCCTCCCCCCGGGACACTCTCCCCTCCCCTCGGGACACTCTCCCCTCCCCTCTCCTCGGGACACACTCCCCTACCCGCGGAGACACTCTCCCCTCCCCCGGGACACTCTCCCCTCCCCCCAAGACACACTCCCCTACCCCGAGACACTCTCCCCTCCCCCGAGACACTCTCCCTCCCCCCGTGACACTCTCCACTCCCCCGAGACACTCTCCCCTCCCCCCGAGACACTCTCCCCTCCCCCCGAGACAATCTTCCCTCCCACCGAGACACTCTCCCCTCCCCCCAAGACACTCTCCCCTCCCCCGAGACACTCTCCCTCCCCCCGTGACACTCTCCCCTCCCCCCGTGACACTCTCCCCTCCCCCCGGGACACTCTCCCCTCTCCCCGGGACACTCATGCCACACCTCGGGACACTCTCCCCTCCCCTCCCCCCGGGACACTCTCCCCTCTCCCCGGGACACTCACGCCACACCTCGGGACACTCTCCCCTCCCCTCCCCCCGGGACACTCGCCCCTCTCCCCGGGACACTCTCCCCTCCCCCTGGGACACTCTCCCCTCCCCTCTCCTCGGGACACTCTCCCCTCCCCCCCGAGACACACTCCCCTCCCCTCGGGACACTCTCCCCTCCACCCGAGACCGTCTCCCCTCCTCCCGGCACACTCTCCCCTCCCACCGTGACACTCTCCCCTCCCCCCGGGAAACTCTCCCCTCTCCCCGGGACACTCACGCCACACCTCGGGACACTCTCCCCTCCCCTCCCCCTGGGAAACTCTCCACTCCCCTCGGGACACTCTCCCCTCCCCTCCCCCCGGGACACTCTCCCCTCCCCTCGGGACACTCTCCCCACCCCTCGCCTCGGGACACACTCCCCTACCCGCGGAGACACTCTCCCCTCCCCCCGGGACAGTCTCCCCTCCTCCCGGGACACTCTCCCCTCCCCTCCCCCCGGGACACTCTCCCCTCCCCCTGGGATACTCTCCCCTCCCCTCTCCTCGGGACACTCTCCCCTCCCCCCCGAGACACACTCCGCTCCCCTCGGGACACTCTCCCCTCCACCCGAGACAGTCTCCCCTCCTCCCGGGACACTCTCCCCTCCCACCGTGACACTCTCCCCTCCCCCCGGGACACTCTCCCCTCTCCCCGGGACACTGACGCCACACCTCGGGACACTCTCCCCTCCCCTCCCCCTGGGAAACTCTCCACTCCCCTCGGGACACTCTCCCCTCCCCTCCCCCCGGGACACTCTCCCCTCCCCTCGGGACACTCTCCCCTCCCCTCGCCTCGGGACACACTCCCCTACCCGCGGAGACACTCTCCCCTCCCCCCGGGACAGTCTCCCCTCCTCCCGGGACACTCTCCCCTCCCCTCCCCCCGGGACACTCTCCCCTCCCCCGGGACACTCTCCCCTCTCCTCTCCTCGGGACACTCTGCCCTCCCCCCCGAGACACACTCCCCTCCCCTCGGGACACTCTCCCCTCCACCCGAGACAGTCTCCCCTCCTCCCGGGACACTCTCCCCTCCCCCCATGACACTCTCCCCTCCCCCCGGGACACTCTCCCCTCTCCCCGGGACACTCACGCCACACCTCGGGACACTCTCCCCTCCCCTCCCTCTGGGAAACTCTCCACTCCCCTCGGGACACTCTCCCCTCCCCTCCCCCCGGGACACTCTCCACTCCCCTCGGGACACTCTCCCCTCCCCTCCCCCCGGGACACTCTCCCCTCTCCCCGGGACACTCACGCCACACCTCGGGACACTCTCCCCTCCCCTCCCCCCAGGACACTCGCCCCTCTCCCCGGGACACTCTCCCCTCCCCCTGGGACACTCTCCCCTCCCCTCTCCTCGGGACACTCTCCCCTCACCCCGAGACACTCTCCCCTCCCCCCGTGACACTCTCCCCTCCCCCCGGGCCACTCTCCCCTCTCCCCGGGACACTCACGCCACACCTCGGTACACTCTCCCCTCTCCCCGGGACACTCACGCCACACCTCGGGACACTCTCCCCTCCCCTCTCCTCGGGACACACTCCCCTACCCGCGGAGACACTCTCCCCTCCCCCCGGGACAGTCTCCCTTCCTCCCGGGACACTCTCCCCTCCCCTCCCCCTGGGAAACTCTCCACTCCCCTCGGGACACTCTCCCCTCCCCTCCCCCCGGGACACTCTCCCCTCCCCTCGGGACACTCTCCCCTCCCCTCTCCTCGGGACACACTCCCCTACCCGCGGAGACACTCTCCCCTCCCCCGGGACACTCTCCACTCCCCCCGAGACACACTCCCCTCCCCCCATGACACTCTCCCCTCCCCCCGGGACACTCTCCCCTCCCCTCGGGACACTCTCCCCTCCCCTCTCCTCGGGACACTCTCCCCTCCCCCCCGAGACACACTCCCCTCCCCTCGGGACACTCTCCCCTCCACCCGAGACAGTCTCCCCTCCTCCCGGGACACTCTCCCCTCCCACCGTGACACTCTCCCCTCCCCCCGGGACACTCTCCCCTCTCCCCGGGACACTCACGCCACACCTCGGGACACTCTCCCCTCCCCTCCCCCTGGGAAACTCTCCACTCCCCTCGGGACACTCTCCCCTCCCCTCCCCCCGGGACACTCTCCACTCCCCTCGGGACACTCTCCACTCCCATCCCCCCGGGACACTCTCCCCTCTCCCCGGGACACTCACGCCACACCTCGGGACACTCTCCCCTCCCCTCACCCCGGGACACTCTCCCCTCCCCTCGGGACACTCTCCCCTCCCCTCTCCTCGGGACACACTCCCCGACCCGCGGAGACACTCTCCCCTCCCCCGGGGACAGTCTCCCTTCCTCCCGGGACACTCTCCCCTCCCCTCCCCCTGGGAAACTCTCCACTCCCCTCGGGACACTCTGCCCTCCCCTCCCACCGAGACACTCTCCCCTCCCCCGAGACACTCTCCCTACCCCCGTGACACTCTCCCCTCCCCCCGTGACACTCTCCCCTCCCCCCGGGACACTCTCCCCTCTCACCGGGACACTCACGCCGCACCTCGGTACACTCTCCCCTCCCCTCCACCCGGGACACTCGCCCCTCTCCCCGGGACACTCTCCCCTCCCCCTGGGACACTCTCCCCTCCCCTCTCCTCGGGACACTCTCCCCTCCCCCCCGAGACACACTCCCCTCCCCTCGGGATACTCTCCCCTCCACCCGAGACAGTCTCCCCTCCTCCCGGGACACTCTCCCCTCTCCCCGGGACACTCACGCCACACCTCGGGACACTCTCCCCTCCCCTCCCGCTGGTAAACTCTCCACTCCCCTTGGGACACTCTCCCCTCCCCTCCCCCCGGGACACTCTCCCCTCCCCTCGGGACACTCTCCCATCGCCTCCCCCTGGGAAACTCTCCACTCCCCTCGGGACACTCTCCCCTCCCTTCCCCCCGGGACACTCTCCACTCCCCTCGGGACACTCTCCCCTCCCCTCCCCCCGGGACACTCTCCCCTCTCCCCGGGACACTCACGCCACACCTCGGGACACTCTCCCCTCCCCTCCCCCCGGGACACTCGCCCCTCCCCCCGGGACACTCTCCCCTCCCCCTGGGACACTCTCCCCTCCCCTCTCCTCGGGACACTCTCCCCTCCCCCCCGAGACACTCTCCCCTCCCCCCGTGACACTCTCCCCTCCCCCCGGGACACTCTCCCCTCTCCCCGGGACACTCACGCCACACCTCGGTACACTCTCCCCTCTCCCCGGGACACTCACGCCACACCTCGGGACACTCTCCCCTCCCCTCCCCCCGGGACACTCTCCCCTCCCCTCGGGACACTCTCCCCTCCCCTCTCCTCGGGACACACTCCCCTACCCGCGGAGACACTCTCCCCTCCCCCGGGACACTCTCCCCTCCCCCCAAGACACACTCCCCTACCCCGAGACACTCTCCCCTCCCCCGAGACACTCTCCCTCCCCCCGTGACACTCTCCACTCCCCCGAGACACTCTCCCCTCCCCCCGAGACACTCTCCCCTCCCCCCGGGACACTCTCCCCTCTCCCCGGGACACTCACGCCACACCTCGGGACACTCTCCCCTCCCCTCCCCCCGGGACACTCTCCCCTCTCCCCGGGACACTCACGCCACACCTCGGGACACTCTCCCCTCCCCTCCCCCCGGGACACTCGCCCCTCTCCCCGGGACACTCTCCCCTCCCCCTGGGACACTCTCCCCTCCCCTCTCCTCGGGACACTCTCCCCTCCCCCCCGAGACACACTCCCCTCCCCTCGGGACACTCTCCCCTCCACCCGAGACAGTCTCCCCTCCTCCCGGGACACTCTCCCCTCCCACCGTGACACTCTCCCCTCCCCCCGGGACACTCTCCCCTCTCCCCGGGACACTCACGCCACACCTCGGGACACTCTCCCCTCCCCTCCCCCTGGGAAACTCTCCACTCCCCTCGGGACACTCTCCCCTCCCCTCCCCCCGGGAAACTCTCCCCTCCCCTCGGGACACTCTCCCCTCCCCTCTCCTCGGGACACACTCCCCTACCCGCGGAGACACTCTCCCCTCCCCCGGGAAACTCTCCCCTCCCCCCGAGACACACTCCCCTCCACCCGAGACACTCTCCCCTCCCCCCGGGACACTCTCCCCTCTCCCCGGGACACTCACGCCACACCTCGGGACACTCTCCCCACCCCTCCCCCTGGGAAACTCTCCACTCCCCTCGGGACACTCTCCCCTCCCCTCCCCCCCGAGACACTCTCCCCTCCCCCCGTGACACTATCCCCTCCCCCCGG
The DNA here is from genome assembly GCF_044704955.1 of Pristiophorus japonicus. Lineage (NCBI taxonomy): Eukaryota > Metazoa > Chordata > Chondrichthyes > Pristiophoridae > Pristiophorus > Pristiophorus japonicus. Next base: position 17,007 of record NW_027251945.1, on the reverse strand, counting down.
GACACTCTCCCCTCTCCCCGGGACACTCACGCCACACCTCGGGACACTCTCCCCTCCCCTCCCCCCGGGACACTCTCCCCTCCCCTCGGGACACTCTCCCCTCCCCTCTCCTCGGGACACACTCCCCGACCCGCGGAGACACTCTCCCCTCCCCCCGGGACACTCTCCCCTCCCCTCTCCTCGGGACACACTCCCCTACCCGCGGAGACACTCTCCCCTCCCCCCGGGACACTCTCCCTTCCTCCCGGGACACTCTCCCCTCCCCTCCCCCTGGGAAACTCTCCACTCCCCTCGGGACACTCTCCCCTCCCCTCCCACCGAGACACTCTCCCCTCCCCCGAGACACTCTCCCTACCCCCGTGACACTCTCCCCTCCCCCCGTGACACTCTCCCCTCCCCCCGGGACACTCTCCCCTCTCCCCGGGACACTCATGCCACACCTCGGGACACTCTCCCCTCCCCTCCCCCCGGGACACTCGCCCCTCTCCCCGGGACACTCTCCCCTCCCCCTGGGACACTCTCCCCTCCCCTCTCCTCGGGACACTCTCCCCTCCCCCCCGAGACACACTCCCCTCCCCTCGGGATACTCTCCCCCCACCCGAGACAGTCTCCCCTCCTCCCGGGACACTCTCCCCTCCCACCGTGACACTCTCCCCTCTCCCCGGGACACTCACGCCACACCTCGGGACACTCTCCCCTCCCCTCCCCCTGGTAAACTCTCCACTCCCCTTGGGACACTCTCCCCTCCCCTCCCCCCGGGACACTCTCCCCTCCCCTCGGGACACTCTCCCCTCCCCTCCCCCTGGGAAACTCTCCACTCCCCTCGGGACACTCTCCCCTCCCTTCCCCCGGGACACTCTCCACTCCCCTCGGGACACTCTCCCCTCCCCTCCCCCCGGGACACTCTCCCCTCTCCCCGGGACACTCACGCCACACCTCGGGACACTCTCCCCTCCCCTCCCCCCGGGACACTCGCCCCTCCCCCCGGGACACTCTCCCCTCCCCCTGGGACACTCTCCCCTCCCCTCTCCTCGGGACACTCTCCCCTCCCCCCCGAGACACTCTCCCCTCCCCCCGTGACACTCTCCCCTCCCCCCGGGACACTCTCCCCTCTCCCCGGGACACTCACGCCACACCTCGGGACACTCTCCCCTCCCCTCCCCCCGGGACACTCTCCCCTCCCCTCGGGACACTCTCCCCTCCCCTCTCCTCGGGACACACTCCCCTACCCGCGGAGACACTCTCCCCTCCCCCGGGACACTCTCCCCTCCCCCCAAGACACACTCCCCTACCCTGAGACACTCTCCCCTCCCCCGAGACACTCTCCCTCCCCCCGTGACACTCTCCACTCCCCCGAGACACTCTCCCCTCCCCCCGAGACACTCTCCCCTCCCCCCGAGACACTCTCCCCTCCCCCCGGGACACTCTCCCCTCTCCCCGGGACACTCACGCCACACCTCGGGACACTCTCCCCCTCCCCTCCCCCCGGGAAACTCTCCCCTCTCCCCGGGACACTCACGCCACACCTCGGGACACTCTCCCCTCCCCTCCCCCCGGGACACTCGCCCCTCTCCCCGGGACACTCTCCCCTCCCCCTGGGACACTCTCCCCTCCCCTCTCCTCGGGACACTCTCCCCTCCCCCCCGAGACACACTCCCCTCCCCTCGGGACACTCTCCCCTCTACCCGAGACAGTCTCCCCTCCTCCCGGGACACTCTCCCCTCCCACCGTGACACTCTCCCCTCCCCCCGGGAAACTCTCCCCTCTCCCCGGGACACTCACGCCACACCTCGGGACACTCTCCCCTCCCCTCCCCCTGGGAAACTCTCCACTCCCCTCGGGACACTCTCCACTACCCTCCCCCCGGGACACTCTCCCCTCCCCTCGGGACACTCTCCCCACCCCTCGCCTCGGGACACACTCCCCTACCCGCGGAGACACTCTCCCCTTCCCCCGTGACACTCTCCCCTCCCGCCGGGACACTCTCCCCTCTCCCCGGGACACTCACGCCACACCTCGGGACACTCTCCCCTCCCCTCCCCTCGGGACACTCTCCCCTCCCCTCCCCCCGGGACACTCTCCACTCCCCTCGGGACACTCTCCCCTCCCCTCCCGCCGGGACACTCTCCCCTCTCCCCGGGACACTCACGCCACACCTCGGGACACTCTCCCCTCCCCTCTCCTCGGGACACACTCCCCGACCCGCGGAGACACTCTCCCCTCCCCTCCCCCCGGGACACTCTCCCCTCCCCTCGGGACACTCTCCCCTCCCCTCTCCTCGGGACACTCTCCCCTCCCCTCCCCCTGGGAAACTCTCCACTCCCCTCGGGACACTCTCCCCTCCCCTCCCCCCGGGACACTCTCCCCTCCCCTCGCCTCGGGACACACTCCCTCCCCTCTCCTCGGGACACACTCCCCTACCCGCGGAGACACTCTCCCCTCCCCCCGGGACAGTCTCCCTTCCTCCCGGGACACTCTACCCTCCCCTCCCCCTGGGAAACTCTCCACTCCCCTCGGGACACTCTCCCCTCCCCTCCCCCCGGGACACTCTCCCCTCCCCTCGGGACACTCTCCCCTCCCCTCTCCTCGGGACACACTCCCCTACCCGCGGAGACACTCTCCCCTCCCCCGGGACACTCTCCACTCCCCCCGAGACACACTCCCCTCCCCCCATGACACTCTCCCCCTCCCCCCGGGACACTCTCCCCTCCCCTCGGGACACTCTCCCCTCCCCTCTCCTCGGGACACTCTCCCCTCCCCCCCGAGACACACTCCCCTCCCCCTCGGGACACTCTCCCCTCCACCCGAGACAGTCTCCCCTCCTCCCGGGACACTCTCCCCTCCCACCGTGACACTCTCCCCTCCCCCCGGGACACTCTCCCCTCCCCCCGGGACACTCTCCCCTCCCCCCGGGACACTCTCCCCTCTCCCCGGGACACTCACGCCACACCTCGGGACACTCTCCCCTCCCCTCCCCCTGGGAAACTCTCCACTCCCCTCGGGACACTCTCCCCTCCCCTCCCCCCGGGACACTCTCCACTCCCCTCGGGACACTCTCCCCTCCCATCCCCCCGGGACACTCTCCCCTCTCCCCGGGACACTCACGCCACACCTCGGGACACTCTCCCCTCCCCTCCCCCCGGGACACTCTCCCCTCCCCTCGGGACACTCTCCCCTCCCCTCTCCTCGGGACACACTCCCCGACCCGCGGAGACACTCTCCCCTCCCCCGGGGACAGTCTCCCTTCCTCCCGGGACACTCTCCCCTCCCCTCCCCCTGGGAAACTCTCCACTCCCCTCGGGACACTCTCCCCTCCCCTCCCACCGAGACACTCTCCCCTCCCCCGAGACACTCTCCCTACCCCCGTGACACTCTCCCCTCCCCCGGGGACACTCTCCCCTCCCCCCGGGACACTCTCCCCTCTCACCGGGACACTCACGCCACACCTCGGGACACTCTCCCCTCCCCTCCCCTCGGGACACTCTCCCCTCCCCTCGCCTCGGGACACACTCCCCTACCCGCGGAGACACTCTCCCCTCCCCCCGGGACAGTCTCCCCTCCTCCCGGGACACTCTCCCCTCCCCTCCCCCCGGGACACTCTCCCCTCCCCCGGGACACTCTCCCCTCCCCTCTCCTCGGGACACTCTGCCCTCCCCCCCGAGACACACTCCCCTCCCCTCGGGACACTCTCCCCTCCACCCGAGACAGTCTCCCCTCCTCCCGGGACACTCTCCCCTCCCCCCATGACACTCTCCCCTCCCCCCGGGACACTCTCCCCTCTCCCCGGGACACTCACGCCACACCTCGGGACACTCTCCCCTCCCCTCCCTCTGGGAAACTCTCCACTCCCCTCGGGACACTCTCCCCTCCCCTCCCCCCGGGACACTCTCCACTCCCCTCGGGACACTCTCCCCTCCCCTCCCCCCGGGACACTCTCCCCTCTCCCCGGGACACTCACGCCACACCTCGGGACACTCTCCCCTCCCCTCCCCCCAGGACACTCGCCCCTCTCCCCGGGACACTCTCCCCTCCCCCTGGGACAGTCTCCCCTCCCCTCTCCTCGGGACACTCTCCCCTCACCCCGAGACACTCTCCCCTCCCCCCGTGACACTCTCCCCTCCCCCCGGGCCACTCTCCCCTCTCCCCGGGACACTCACGCCACACCTCGGTACACTCTCCCCTCTCCCCGGGACACTCACGCCACACCTCGGGACACTCTCCCCTCCCCTCTCCTCGGGACACACTCCCCTACCCGCGGAGACACTCTCCCCTCCCCCCGGGACAGTCTCCCTTCCTCCCGGGACACTCTCCCCTCCCCTCCCCCTGGGAAACTCTCCACTCCCCTCGGGACACTCTCCCCTCCCCTCCCCCCGGGACACTCTCCCCTCCCCTCGGGACACTCTCCCCTCCCCTCTCCTCGGGACACACTCCCCTACCCGCGGAGACACTCTCCCCTCCCCCGGGACACTCTCCACTCCCCCCGAGACACACTCCCCTCCCCCCATGACACTCTCCCCTCCCCCCGGGACACTCTCCCCTCCCCTCGGGACACTCTCCCCTCCCCTCTCCTCGGGACACTCTCCCCTCCCCCCCGAGACACACTCCCCTCCCCTCGGGACACTCTCCCCTCCACCCGAGACAGTCTCCCCTCCTCCCGGGACACTCTCCCCTCCCACCGTGACACTCTCCCCTCCCCCCGGGACACTCTCCCCTCTCCCCGGGACACTCACGCCACACCTCGGGACACTCTCCCCTCCCCTCCCCCTGGGAAACTCTCCACTCCCCTCGGGACACTCTCCCCTCCCCTCCCCCCGGGACACTCTCCACTCCCCTCGGGACACTCTCCACTCCCATCCCCCCGGGACACTCTCCCCTCTCCCCGGGACACTCACGCCACACCTCGGGACACTCTCCCCTCCGCTCCCCCCGGGACACTCTCCCCTCCCCTCGGGACACTCTCCCCTCCCCTCTCCTCGGGACACACTCCCCGACCCGCGGAGACACTCTCCCCTCCCCCGGGGACAGTCTCCCTTCCTCCCGGGACACTCTCCCCTCCCCTCCCCCTGGGAAACTCTCCACTCCCCTCGGGACACTCTCCCCTCCCCTCCCACCGAGACACTCTCCCCTCCCCCGAGACACTCTCCCTACCCCCGTGACACTCTCCCCTCCCCCCGTGACACTCTCCCCTCCCCCCGGGACACTCTCCCCTCTCACCGGGACACTCACGCCGCACCTCGGTACACTCTCCCCTCCCCTCCACCCGGGACACTCGCCCCTCTCCCCGGGACACTCTCCCCTCCCCCTGGGACACTCTCCCCTCCCCTCTCCTCGGGACACTCTCCCCTCCCCCCCGAGACACACTCCCCTCCCCTCGGGATACTCTCCCCTCCACCCGAGACAGTCTCCCCTCCTCCCGGGACACTCTCCCCTCTCCCCGGGACACTCACGCCACACCTCGGGACACTCTCCCCTCCCCTCCCGCTGGTAAACTCTCCACTCCCCTTGGGACACTCTCCCCTCCCCTCCCCCCGGGACACTCTCCCCTCCCCTCGGGACACTCTCCCATCCCCTCCCCCTGGGAAACTCTCCACTCCCCTCGGGACACTCTCCCCTCCCTTCCCCCCGGGACACTCTCCACTCCCCTCGGGACACTCTCCCCTCCCCTCCCCCCGGGACACTCTCCCCTCTCCCCGGGACACTCACGCCACACCTCGGGACACTCTCCCCTCCCCTCCCCCCGGGACACTCGCCCCTCCCCCCGGGACACTCTCCCCTCCCCCTGGGACACTCTCCCCTCCCCTCTCCTCGGGACACTCTCCCCTCCCCCCCGAGACACTCTCCCCTCCCCCCGTGACACTCTCCCCTCCCCCCGGGACACTCTCCCCTCTCCCCGGGACACTCACGCCACACCTCGGTACACTCTCCCCTCTCCCCGGGACACTCACGCCACACCTCGGGACACTCTCCCCTCCCCTCCCCCCGGGACACTCTCCCCTCCCCTCGGGACACTCTCCCCTCCCCTCTCCTCGGGACACACTCCCCTACCCGCGGAGACACTCTCCCCTCCCCCGGGACACTCTCCCCTCCCCCCAAGACACACTCCCCTACCCCGAGACACTCTCCCCTCCCCCGAGACACTCTCCCTCCCCCCGTGACACTCTCCACTCCCCCGAGACACTCTCCCCTCCCCCCGAGACACTCTCCCCTCCCCCCGAGACACTCTCCCCTCCCCCCGGGACACTCTCCCCTCTCCCCGGGACACTCACGCCACACCTCGGGACACTCTCCCCTCCCCTCCCCCCGGGACACTCGCCCCTCTCCCCGGGACACTCTCCCCTCCCCCTGGGACACTCTCCCCTCCCCTCTCCTCGGGACACTCTCCCCTCCCCCCCGAGACACACTCCCCTCCCCTCGGGACACTCTCCCCTCCACCCGAGACAGTCTCCCCTCCTCCCGGGACACTCTCCCCTCCCACCGTGACACTCTCCCCTCCCCCCGGGACACTCTCCCCTCTCCCCGGGACACTCACGCCACACCTCGGGACACTCTCCCCTCCCCTCCCCCTGGGAAACTCTCCACTCCCCTCGGGACACTCTCCCCTCCCCTCCCCCCGGGAAACTCTCCCCTCCCCTCGGGACACTCTCCCCTCCCCTCTCCTCGGGACACACTCCCCTACCCGCGGAGACACTCTCCCCTCCCCCGGGAAACTCTCCCCTCCCCCCGAGACACACTCCCCTCCACCCGAGACACTCTCCCCTCCCCCCGGGACACTCTCCCCTCCCCTCCCCCCCGAGACACTCTCCCCTCCCCCCGTGACACTATCCCCTCCCCCCGGGACACTCTCCCCTCTCCCCGGGACACTCACGCCACACCTCGGGACACTCTCCCCTCCCCTCCCCCCGGGACACTCTCCCCTCCCCTCGGGACACTCTCCCCTCCCCTCTCCTCGGGACACACTCCCCGACCCGCGGAGACACTCTCCCCTCCCCCCGGGACACTCTCCCCTCCCCTCTCCTCGGGACACACTCCCCTACCCGCGGAGACACTCTCCCCTCCCCCCGGGACACTCTCCCTTCCTCCCGGGACACTCTCCCCTCCCCTCCCCCTGGGAAACTCTCCACTCCCCTCGGGACACTCTCCCCTCCCCTCCCACCGAGACACTCTCCCCTCCCCCGAGACACTCTCCCTACCCCCGTGACACTCTCCCCTCCCCCCGTGACACTCTCCCCTCCCCCCGGGACACTCTCCCCTCTCCCCGGGACACTCATGCCACACCTCGGGACACTCTCCCCTCCCCTCCCCCCGGGACACTCGCCCCTCTCCCCGGGACACTCTCCCCTCCCCCTGGGACACTCTCCCCTCCCCTCTCCTCGGGACACTCTCCCCTCCCCCCCGAGACACACTCCCCTCCCCTCGGGATACTCTCCCCTCCACCCGAGACAGTCTCCCCTCCTCCCGGGACACTCTCCCCTCCCACCGTGACACTCTCCCCTCTCCCCGGGACACTCACGCCACACCTCGGGACACTCTCCCCTCCCCTCCCCCTGGTAAACTCTCCACTCCCCTTGGGACACTCTCCCCTCCCCTCCCCCCGGGACACTCTCCCCTCCCCTCGGGACACTCTCCCCTCCCCTCCCCCTGGGAAACTCTCCACTCCCCTCGGGACACTCTCCCCTCCCTTCCCCCCGGGACACTCTCCACTCCCCTCGGGACACTCTCCCCTCCCCTCCCCCCGGGACACTCTCCCCTCTCCCCGGGACACTCACGCCACACCTCGGGACACTCTCCCCTCCCCTCCCCCCGGGACACTCACGCCACACCTCGGGACACTCTCCCCTCCCCCTGGGACACTCTCCCCTCCCCTCTCCTCGGGACACTCTCCCCTCCCCCCCGAGACACTCTCCCCTCCCCCCGTGACACTCTCCCCTCCCCCCGGGACACTCTCCCCTCTCCCCGGGACACTCACGCCACACCTCGGTACACTCTCCCCTCTCCCCGGGACACTCACGCCACACCTCGGGACACTCTCCCCTCCCCTCCCCCCGGGACACTCTCCCCTCCCCTCGGGACACTCTCCCCTCCCCTCTCCTCGGGACACACTCCCCTACCCGCGGAGACACTCTCCCCTCCCCCGGGACACTCTCCCCTCCCCCCAAGACACACTCCCCTACCCTGAGACACTCTCCCCTCCCCCGAGACACTCTCCCTCCCCCCGTGACACTCTCCACTCCCCCGAGACACTCTCCCCTCCCCCCGAGACACTCTCCCCTCCCCCCGAGACACTCTCCCCTCCCCCCGGGACACTCTCCCCTCTCCCCGGGACACTCACGCCACACCTCGGGACACTCTCCCCTCCCCTCCCCCCGGGAAACTCTCCCCTCTCCCCGGGACACTCACGCCACACCTCGGGACACTCTCCCCTCCCCTCCCCCCGGGACACTCGCCCCTCTCCCCGGGACACTCTCCCCTCCCCCTGGGACACTCTCCCCTCCCCTCTCCTCGGGACACTCTCCCCTCCCCCCCGAGACACACTCCCCTCCCCTCGGGACACTCTCCCCTCCACCCGAGACAGTCTCCCCTCCTCCCGGGACACTCTCCCCTCCCACCGTGACACTCTCCCCTCCCCCCGGGAAACTCTCCCCTCTCCCCGGGACACTCACGCCACACCTCGGGACACTCTCCCCTCCCCTCCCCCTGGGAAACTCTCCACTCCCCTCGGGACACTCTCCCCTACCCTCCCCCCGGGACACTCTCCCCTCCCCTCGGGACACTCTCCCCACCCCTCGCCTCGGGACACACTCCCCTACCCGCGGAGACACTCTCCCCTTCCCCCGTGACACTCTCCCCTCCCGCCGGGACACTCTCCCCTCTCCCCGGGACACTCACGCCACACCTCGGTACACTCTCCCCTCTCCCCGGGACACTCACGCCACACCTCGGGACACTCTCCCCTCCCCTCTCCTCGGGACACACTCCCCTACCCGCGGAGACACTCTCCCCTCCCCCCGGGACAGTCTCCCTTCCTCCCGGGACACTCTACCCTCCCCTCCCCCTGGGAAACTCTCCACTCCCCTCGGGACACTCTCCCCTCCCCTCCCCCCGGGACACTCTCCCCTCCCCTCGGGACACTCTCCCCTCCCCTCTCCTCGGGACACACTCCCCTACCCGCGGAGACACTCTCCCCTCCCCCGGGACACTCTCCACTCCCCCCGAGACACACTCCCCTCCCCCCATGACACTCTCCCCTCCCCCCGGGACACTCTCCCCTCCCCTCGGGACACTCTCCCCTCCCCTCTCCTCGGGACACTCTCCCCTCCCCCCCGAGACACACTCCCCTCCCCTCGGGACACTCTCCCCTCCACCCGAGACAGTCTCCCCTCCTCCCGGGACACTCTCCCCTCCCACCGTGACACTCTCCCCTCCCCCCGGGACACTCTCCCCTCCCCCCGGGACACTCTCCCCTCCCCCCGGGACACTCTCCCCTCTCCCCGGGACACTCACGCCACACCTCGGGACACTCTCCCCTCCCCTCCCCCTGGGAAACTCTCCACTCCCCTCGGGACACTCTCCCCTCCCCTCCCCCCGGGACACTCTCCACTCCCCTCGGGACACTCTCCCCTCCCATCCCCCCGGGACACTCTCCCCTCTCCCCGGGACACTCACGCCACACCTCGGGACACTCTCCCCTCCCCTCCCCCCGGGACACTCTCCCCTCCCCTCGGGACACTCTCCCCTCCCCTCTCCTCGGGACACACTCCCCGACCCGCGGAGACACTCTCCCCTCCCCCGGGGACAGTCTCCCTTCCTCCCGGGACACTCTCCCCTCCCCTCCCCCTGGGAAACTCTCCACTCCCCTCGGGACACTCTCCCCTCCCCTCCCACCGAGACACTCTCCCCTCCCCCGAGACACTCTCCCTACCCCCGTGACACTCTCCCCTCCCCCGGGGACACTCTCCCCTCCCCCCGGGACACTCTCCCCTCTCACCGGGACACTCACGCCACACCTCGGGACACTCTCCCCTCCCCTCCCCCCGGGACACTCGCCCCTCTCCCCGGGACACTCTCCCCTCCCCCTGGGACACTCTCCCCTCCCCTCTCCTCGGGACACTCTCCCCTCCCCCCCGAGACACACTCCCCTCCCCTCGGGATACTCTCCCCTCCACCCGAGACAGTCTCCCCTCCTCCCGGGACACTCTCCCCTCTCCCCGGGACACTCACGCCACACCTCGGGACACTCTCCCCTCCCCTCCCCCTGGTAAACTCTCCACTTCCCTTGGGACACTCTCCCCTCCCCTCCCCCCGGGACACTCTCCCCTCCCCTCGGGACAATCTCCCCTCCCCTCCCCCTGGGAAACTCTCCACTCCCCTCGGGACACTCTCCCCTCCCTTCCCCCCGGGACACTCTCCACTCCCCTCGGGACACTCTCCCCTCCCCTCCCCCCGGGACACTCTCCCCTCTCCCCGGGACACTCACGCCACACCTCGGGACACTCTCCCCTCCCCTCCCCCCGGGACACTCGCCCCTCCCCCCGGGACACTCTCCCCTCCCCCTGGGACACTCTCCCCTCCCCTCTCCTCGGGACACTCTCCCCTCCCCCCCGAGACACTCTCCCCTCCCGCCGTGACACTCTCCCCTCCCCCCGGGACACTCTCCCCTCTCCCCGGGACACTCACGCCACACCTCGGTACACTCTCCCCTCTCCCCGGGACACTCACGCCACACCTCGGAACACTCTCCCCTCCCCTCCCCCCGGGACACTCTCCCCTCCCCTCGGGACACTCTCCCCTCCCCTCTCCTCGGGACACACTCCCCTACCCGCGGAGACACTCTCCCCTCCCCCGGGACACTCTCCCCTCCCCCCAAGACACACTCCCCTGCCCCGAGACTCTCTCCCCTCCCCCGAGACACTCTCCCTCCCCCCGTGACACTCTCCACTCCCCCGAGACACTCTCCCCTCCCCCCGAGACACTCTCCCCTCCCCCCGAGACACTCTCCCCTCCCCCCGGGACACTCTCCCCTCTCCCCGGGACACTCACGCCACACCTCGGGACACTCTCCCCTCCCCTCCCCCCGGGACACTCTCCCCTCTCCCCGGGACACTCACGCCACACCTCGGGACACTCTCCCCTCCCCTCCCCCCGGGACACTCGCCCCTCTCCCCGGGACACTCTCCCCTCCCCCTGGGACACTCTCCCCTCCCCTCTCCTCGGGACACTCTCCCCTCCCCCCCGAGACACACTCCCCTCCCCTCGGGACACTCTCCCCTCCACCCGAGACAGCCTCCCCTCCTCCCGGGACACTCTCCCCTCCCACCGTGACACTCTCCCCTCCCCCCGGGACACTCTCCCCTCTCCCCGGGACACTCACGCCACACCTCGGGACACTCTCCCCTCCCCTCCCCCTGGGAAACTCTCCACTCCCCTCGGGACACTCTCCCCTCCCCTCCCCCCGGGAAACTCTCCCCTCCCCTCGGGACACTCTCCCCTCCCCTCTCCTCGGGACACACTCCCCTACCCGCGGAGACACTCTCCCCTCCCCCGGGAAACTCTCCCCTCCCCCCGAGACACACTCCCCTCCACCCGAGACACTCTCCCCTCCCCCCGGGACACTCTCCCCTCTCCCCGGGACACTCACGCCACACCTCGGGACACTCTCCCCTCCCCTCCCCCTGGGAAACTCTCCACTCCCCTCGGGACACTCTCCCCTCCCCTCCCCCCCGAGACACTCTCCCCTCCCCCCGTGACACTATCCCCTCCCCCCGGGACACTCTCCCCTCTCCCCGGGACACTCACGCCACACCTCGGGACACTCTCCCCTCCCCTCCCCCCGGGACACTCTCCCCTCCCCTCGGGACACTCTCCCCTCCCCTCTCCTCGGGACACACTCCCCGACCCGCGGAGACACTCTCCCCTCCCCCCGGGACACTCTCCCCTCCCCTCTCCTCGGGACACACTCCCCTACCCGCGGAGACACTCTCCCCTCCCCCCGGGACAGTCTCCCTTCCTCCCGGGACACTCTCCCCTCCCCTCCCCCTGGGAAACTCTCCACTCCCCTCGGGACACTCTCCCCTCCCCTCCCACCGAGACACTCTCCCCTCCCCCGAGACACTCTCCCTACCCCCGTGACACTCTCCCCTCCCCCCGTGACACTCTCCCCTCCCCCCGGGACACTCTCCCCTCTCCCCGGGACACTCACGCCACACCTCGGGACACTCTCCCCTCCCCTCCCCCCGGGACACTCGCCCCTCTCCCCGGGACACTCTCCCCTCCCCCTGGGACACTCTCCCCTCCCCTCTCCTCGGGACACTCTCCCCTCCCCCCCGAGACACACTCCCCTCCCCTCGGGATACTCTCCCCTCCACCCGAGACAGTCTCCCCTCCTCCCGGGACACTCTCCCCTCCCACCGTGACACTCTCCCCTCCCCCCGGGAAACTCTCCCCTCTCCCCGGGACACTCACGCCACACCTCGGGACACTCTCCCCTCCCCTCCCCCTGGGAAACTCTCCACTCCCCTCGGGACACTCTCCCCTCCCCTCCCCCCGGGACACTCTCCCCTCCCCTCGGGACACTCTCCCCACCCCTCGCCTCGGGACACACTCCCCTACCCGCGGAGACACTCTCCCCTCCCCCCGGGACAGTCTCCCCTCCTCCCGGGACACTCTCCCCTCCCCTCCCCCCGGGACACTCTCCCCTCCCCCTGGGACACTCTCCCCTCCCCTCTCCTCGGGACACTCTACCCTCCCCCCCGAGACACACTCCGCTCCCCTCGGGACACTCTCCCCTCCACCCGAGACAGTCTCCCCTCCTCCCGGGACACTCTCCCCTCCCACCGTGACACTCTCCCCTCCCCCCGGGACACTCTCCCCTCTCCCCGGGACAATCACGCCACACCTCGGGACACTCTCCCCTCCCCTCCCCCTGGGAAACTCTCCACTCCCCTCGGGAAACTCTCCCCTCCCCTCCCCCCGGGACACTCTCCCCTCCCCTCGGGACACTCTCCCCTCCCCTCGCCTCGGGACACACTCCCCTACCCGCGGAGACACTCTCCCCTCCCCCCGGGACAGTCTCCCCTCCTCCCGGGACACTCTCCCCTCCCCTCCCCCCGGGACACTCTCCCCTCCCCCTGGGACACTCTCCCCTCCCCTCTCCTCGGGACACTCTGCCCTCCCCCCCGAGACACACTCCCCTCCCCTCGGGACATTCTCCCCTCCACCCGAGACAGTCTCCCCTCCTCCCGGGACACTCTCCCCTCCCCCCGTGACACTCTCCCCTCTCCCCGGGACACTCACGCCACACCTCGGGACACTCTCCCCTCCCCTCCCCCTGGGAAACTCTCCACTCCCCTCGGGACACTCTCCCCTCCCCTCCCCCCCGGGACACCCTCCATTCCCCTCGGGACACTCTCCCCTCCCCTCCCGCCGGGACACTCTCCCCTCTCCCCGGGACACTCACGCCACACCTCGGGACACTCTCCCCTCCCCTCCCCCCGGGACACTCTCCACTCCCCTCGGGACACTCTCCCCTCCCCTCCCCCCGGGACACTCTCCCCTCTCCCCGGGACACTCACGCCACACCTCGGGACACTCTCCCCTCCCCTCCCCCCGGGACACTCGCCCCTCTCCCCGGGACACTCTCCCCTCCCCCTGGGACACTCTCCCCTCCCCTCTCCTCGGGACACTCTCCCCTCCACCCGAGACAGTCTCCCCTCCTCCCGGGACACTCTCCCCTCCCCCCGTGACACTCTCCATCCCCCCGGGACACTCTCCCCTCTCCCCGGGACACTCACGCCACACCTCGGGACACTCTCCCCTCCCCTCCCCCTGGGAAACTCTCCACTCCCCTCGGGACACTCTCCCCTCCCCTCCCCCCCGAGACACACTCCCCTCCCCTCGGGACATTCTCCCCTCCACCCGAGACAGTCTCCCCTCCTCCCGGGACACTCTCCCCTCCCCCCGTGACACTCTCCATTCCCCCCGGGACACTCTCCCCTCTCCCCGGGACACTCACGCCACACCTCGGTACACTCTCCCCTCCCCTCCCCTCGGGACACTCTCCCCTCCCCTCTCCTCGGGACACACTCCCCTACCCGCGGAGACACTCTCCCCTCCCCCGGGAAACTCTCCCCTCCCCCCGAGACACACTCCCCTCCCCCCGAGACACTCTCCCCTCCCCCCGGGACACTCTCCCCTCTCCCCGGGACACTCACGCCACACCTCGGGACACTCTCCCCTCCCCTCCCCCCGGGACACTCGCCCCTCTCCCCGGCACACTCTCCCCTCCCCCTGGGACACTCTCCCCTCCCCTCTCCTCGGGACACTCTCCCCTCCCCCCCGAGACACTCTCCCCTCCCCCCGTGACACTCTCCCCTCCCCCCGGGATACTCTCCCCTCTCCCCGGGACACTCACGCCACACCTCGGTACACTCTCCCCTCTCCCCGGGACACTCACGCCACACCTCGGGACACTCTCCCCTCCCCTCCCCCTGGGAAACTCTCCACTCCCCTCGGGACACTCTCCCCTCCCCTCCCCCGGGAAACTCTCCCCCCCCTCGGGACACTCTCCCCTCCCCTCTCCTCGGGACACACTCCCCTACCCGCGGAGACACTCTCCCCTCCCCCGGGAAACTCTCCCCTCCCCCCGAGACACACTCCCCTCCCCCCGAGACACTCTCCCCTCCCCCCGGGACACTCTCCCCTCTCCCCGGGACACTCACGCCACACCTCGGGACACTCTCCCCTCCCCTCCCCTGGGAAAACTCTCCACTCCCTCGGGACACTCTCCCCTCCCCTCCCCCCCGAGACACTCTCCCCTCCCCCCGTGACACTATCCCTCCCCCCGGGACACTCTCCCCTCTCCCCGGGACACTCACGCCACACCTCGGGACACTCTCCCCTCCCCTCCCCCCGGGACACTCTCCCCTCCCCTCGGGACACTCTCCCCTCCCCTCTCCTCGGGACACACTCCCCGACCCGCGGAGACACTCTCCCCTCCCCCCGGGACACTCTCCCCTCCCCTCTCCTCGGGACACACTCCCCTACCCGCGGAGACACTCTCCCCTCCCCCCGGGACAGTCTCCCTTCCTCCCGGGACACTCTCCCCTCCCCTCCCCCTGGGAAACTCTCCACTCCCCTCGGGACACTCTCCCCTCCCCCTCCCACCGAGACACTCTCCCCTCCCCCGAGACACTCTCCCTACCCCCGTGACACTCTCCCCTCCCCCCGTGACACTCTCCCCTCCCCCCGGGACACTCTCCCCTCTGCCCGGGACACTCACGCCACACCTCGGGACACTCTCCCCTCCCCTCCCCCCGGGACACTCGCCCCTCTCCCCGGGACACTCTCCCCTCCCCCTGGGACACTCTCCCCTCCCCTCTCCTCGGGACACTCTCCCCTCCCCCCCGAGACACACTCCCCTCCCCTCGGGATACTCTCCCTCCACCCGAGACAGTCTCCCCTCCTCCCGGGACACTCTCCCCTCCCACCGTGACACTCTCCCCTCTCCCCGGGACACTCACGCCACACCTCGGGACACTCTCCCCTCCCCTCCCCCTGGGAAACTCTCCACTCCCCTCGGGACACTCTCCCCTCCCCTCCCCCTGGTAAACTCTCCACTCCCCTTGGGACACTCTCCCCTCCCCTCCCCCCGGGACACTCTCCCCTCCCCTCGGGACACTCTCCCCTCCCCTCCCCCTGGGAAACTCTCCACTCCCCTCGGGACACTCTCCCCTCCCTTCCCCCCGGGACACTCTCCACTCCCCTCGGGACACTCTCCCCTCCCCTCCCCCCGGGACACTCTCCCCTCTCCCCGGGACACTCACGCCACACCTCGGGACACTCTCCGCTCCCCTCCCCCCGGGACACTCGCCCCTCCCCCCGGGACACTCTCCCCTCCCCCTGGGACACTCTCCCCTCCCCTCTCCTCGGGACACTCTCCCCTCCCCCCGAGACACTCTCCCCTCCCCCGTGACACTCTCCCCTCCCCCCGGGACACTCTCCGCTCTCCCCGGGACACTCACGCCACACCTCGGTACACTCTCCCCTCCCCTCCCCCCGGGACACTCTCCCCTCTCCCCGGGACACTCACGCCACACCTCGGGACACTCTCCCCTCCCCTCCCCCCGGGACACTCTCCCCTCCCCTCGGGACACTCTCCCCTCCCCTCTCCTCGGGACACACTCCCCTACCCGCGGAGACACTCTCCCCTCCCCCCGAGACACGCTCCCCTCCCCCCGAGACACTCTCCCCTCCCCCCGAGACACTCTTCCCTCCCACCGAGACACTCTCCCCTCCCCCCAAGACACTCTCCCCTCCCCCCGTGACACTCTCCCCTCCCCCCCGGGACACTCTCCCCTCTCCCCGGGACACACACGCCACACCTCGGGACACTCTCCCCTCTCCCCTCCCCCCGGGACACTCTCCCCTCTCCCCGGGACACTCACGCCACACCTCGGGACACTCTCCCCTCCCCTCCCCCGGGACACTCTCCCCTCTCCCCGGGACACTCACGCCACACCTCGGGACACTCTCCCCTCCCCTCCCCCCGGGACACTCGCCCCTCTCCCGGGACACTCTCCCCTCCCCCTGGGACACTCTCCCCTCCCCTCTCCTCGGGACACTCTCCCCTCCCCCCGAGACACACGCCCCTCCCCTCGGGACACTCTCCCCTCCACCCGAGACAGTCTCCCCCTCCTCCCGGGACACTCTCCCCTCCCACCGTGTCACTCTCCCCTCCCCCCGGGAAACTCTCCCCTCTCCCCGGGACACTCACGCCACACCTCGGGACACTCTCCCCTCCCCTCCCCCTGGGAAACTCTCCACTCCCCTCGGGACACTCTCCCCCTCCCCTCCCCCCGGGACACTCTCCCCTCCCCTCGGGACACTCTCCCCACCCCTCGCCTCGGGACACACTCCCCTACCCGCGGAGACACTCTCCCCTCCCCCCGGGACAGTCTCCCCTCCTCCCGGGACACTCTCCCCCTCCCCTCCCCCCGGGACACTCTCCCCTCC
>NW_027251944.1:0-33588 GCF_044704955.1 Pristiophorus japonicus | reverse complement strand
ATCCCCCATATCCCCATGTCCCCATATCCCCCATATCCCCATATCAACTTATCCCCATATCCCCATATCCCCATATCCCCATATCCCCATATCCCCATATCCCCATGTCCCCATATCCCCATATTCACATATCCCCATATCCCCATATCCCCATGTCCCCATATCCCCATATCCCCTTATCACCATGTCCCCATGTCCCCATGTCCCCATGTCACCATATCCCCCATATCCCCCATGTCCCCATATCCCCATATCCCCATGTCCCCATATCCCCATATCACCTTATCCCCAGATCCCCATATCCCCATATCCCCATATCCCCATATCCACATATCCCCATATCCCCATATCCCCATATCCTCATATCCCCATATCCCCCATATCCCAATGTCCCCATATCCCCCATATCCCCATCTCCCCATGTACCCATATCCCCATATCCCCCATATCCCCATATCCCCATGTCCCCATATCTCCCATCACCCCATGTTCCCATATCCCCATATCCCCCATATACCCATATCCCCATATCCCCCATATCCCCATATATCATATCCCCATATCCGCATATCCCCATATCCCCCATATCCCCATATGCCCATGTCCCCATATCCACATATCCCCATGTCCCAATATCCTCATATCCCCATATCCCCCATATCCCCATGTCCCCATATCCCCCATATCCCCATATCAACTTATCCCCATATCCGCATATCCCCATATCCCCATATCCCCATGTCACCATATCCACATATCCCCATATCCCCATATCCCCATATCCTCATATCCCCATATCCCCCATAACCCCATGTCCCCATATCCCCCATATCCCCATCTCCCCATGTACCCATATCCCCATATCCCCCATATCCCCATATCCCCATGTCCCCATATCTCCCATCACCCCATGTTCCCATATCCCCATATCCCCATATCCCCATATCCCCATATCCCCCATATCCCCATATACCCATATCCCCATATCACCATATCCGCATATCCCCATATCCCCCATATCCCCATATCCTCATTTCCCCATATCCCCATATCCCCATGTCCCCATGTCCCCATGTCCCCATGTCCCCATATCCCCATGTCCCCATATCCCCATATCAACATATCCCCATATCCCCATGTCCCCATATCTCCCATCACCCCATGTTCCCATATCCCCATATCCCCCATATCCCCATATCCCCATATCCCCCATATCCCCATATACCCATATCCCCATATCCCCATATCCGCATATCCCCAAATCCCCCATATCCCCATATCCTCATTTCCCCATATCCCCATATCCCCATATCCCCATGTCCCCATGTCCCCGTCCCCATATCCCCATGCCCCCATATCCCCATATCCGCATATCCCCATATCCCCCATATCCCCATATCCCCATGTCCCCATATCCACATATCCCCATGTCCCAATATCCTCATATCACCATATCCCCCATATCCCCATGTCCCCATATCCCCCATATCCCCATCTCCCCATGTACCCATATCCCCCATATCCCCATATCCCCATGTCCCCATATCTCCCATCACCCCATGTTCCCATATCCCCATATCCCCCATATCCCCATATCCCCATATGCCCCATATCCCCATATACACATATCCCCATATCCGCAGATCCCCATATCCCCCATATCCCCATATCCTCATTCCCCATATCCCCATATCCCCATGTCCCCATGTCCCCATGTCCCCATGTCCCCATATCCCCATGTCCCCATATCCCCATATCACCATATCCCCATATCCCCATGTCCCCATGTCCCCATATCCCCATATCACCATATCCCCATGTCCCCATATCACCATATCACCATATCCCCATATCCCCATATCCCCATGTCCCCATGTCCCCATATACCCATATCCCCCATATACCCATGTCCCCATATCAACATATCCCCATATCCACATATCCCCATATCCCCATATCCCCATGTCCCCATGTCCCCATATCCCCATGTCCCCATATCCCCCATATCCCCCATATCCCCATATCGCCATATCCCCATATCCCCATGTCCCCATATCACCATATCCCCATATCGCCATACCCCATATCCCCATATCCCCATATCCCCATGTCCCCATGTCCCCATGTCCCCATTTCCACATATCCCCCATGTCCCCATATCCCCATATCCCCATATCCCCATATCCCGATATCTCCATGTCCCCATGTCCCCATATCCCTATATCACCATATCCTCATATCCCCATATCCCCATTTCCCCATATCCCCATATCCCCATGACCCCATATCCCCATGTCCCCATGTCCCCATATCCCCATGTCCCCATGACACCATGTCCCCATATCCCCATATCCTCATATCCCCATATCCACATATCCCTATATCCACATGTCCCCATGTCCCCATATCCCCATGTCCCCATATCCCCATGTCCCCATGTCCCCATGTCCCCATATCCCCATATCCTCATATCCCCATATCCCCATGTCCCAATATCCCCATGTCCCCATATCCCCATGTCTCCATATCCCCATGTCCCCATGTCCCCATATCCCTATATCCTCATATCCCCATATCCCCATATCCCCATATCCCCATATCCCCATATCCCCCATAACTCCCATATCCCCATATCCCCCATATCCCCATATCCCCCATATCCCCCATATCCACCATATCCCCTTATCCCCGATATCCCCATATCCCCATATCCCCTATATCCCCATATCTCCCATATCCCCATATCCCCATATCCCCATATCCACCATATCCCCATATCCCCATGTCCCCATATCCCCATGCCCCCATATCCCCATATCCCCATATCCCCCATATCCCCATATCCCCATGTCCCCATATCTCCCATCACCCCATGTTCCCATATCCCCATATCCCCCATATCCCCATATCCCCATATCCCCCATATCCCCATATACCATATCCCCATATCCCCATATCCGCATATCCCAATATCCCCCATATCCCCATATCCTCATTTCCCCATATCCCCATATCCCCATGTCCCCATGTCCCCATGTCCCCATGTCCCCATATCCCCATGTCCCCATATCCCCATATCACCATATCCTCATATCCCCATGTCCCCATATTTCCCATCACCCCATGTTCCCATATCCCCATATCCCCCATATCCCCATATCCCCATATCCCCCATATCCCCATATACCCATATCCCCATATCCCCATATCCGCATGTCCCCAAATCCCCCATATCCCCATATCCTCATTTCCCCATATCCCCATATCCCCATGTCCCCATGTCCCCATGTCCCCATGTCCCCATATCCCCATGCCCCCATATCCCCATATCCGCATATCCCCATATCCCCCATATCCCCATATCCCCATGTCCCCATATCAACATATCCCCATGTCCCAATATCCTCATATCCCCATATCCCCCATATCCCCATGTCCCCATATCCCCCATATCCCCATAGCAACTTGTCCCCATATCCGCATATCCCCATATCCCCATATCCCCATGTCCCCATATCCACATATCCCAATATCCCCATATCCCCATATCCTCATATCCCCACATCCCCCATATCCCCATGTCCCCATATCCCCCATATCCCCATCTCCCCATGTACCCATATCCCCATATCCCCCATATCCCCATATCCCCATGTCCCCATATCTCCCATCACCCCATGTTCCCATATCCCCATATCCCCCATATCCCCATATCCCCATATCCCCCATATCCCCATATACCCATATCCCCATATCCGCATATCCCCATATCCCCCATATCCCCATATCCTCATTTCCCCATATCCCCATATCCCCATGTCCCCATGTCCCCATGTCCCCATGTCCCCATGTCCCCATGTCCCCATATCCCCATATCACCATATCCCCATATCCCCATGTCCCCATGTCCCCATATCCCCATATCACCATATCCCCATGTCCCCATATCACCATATCACCATATCCCCATATCCCTATATCCCCATGTCCCCATGTCCCCATATACCCATATCCCCCATATACCCATGTCCCCATATCACCATATCCCCATATCCACATATCCCCATATCCCCATATCCCCATGTCCCCATATCCCCATGTCCCCATATCCCCCATATCCCCATATCCCCATGTCCCAATATCCCCATTTCCCCATATCCCCATGTCTCCATATCCCCATGTCCCCATGTCCCCATATCCCCATATCCTCATATCCCCATATCCGCATATCCCCATATCCCCATAACTCCCATATCCCCATATCCCCCATATCCCCATATCCCCATATCCCCAATATCCCCCATATCCCCCATATCCCCTTATCCCCGATATCCCCATATCCCCATATCCCCTATATCCCCATATCTCCCATATCCCCATATCCCCGATATCCCCATATCCCCATATCCCCATATCCCCCATATCCCCATATCCCCATGTCCCCATGCCCCCATATCCCCATATCCCCATATCCCCATATCCCCCATTTCCCCATTTCCCCATGTCCCCATATCCCCATGTCCGCATATCCCCATATCCCCCATATTCCCATATCCCCATGTCCCCATGTCCCCATATCCCCATGTCCCCATAACCCCATGCCCCCATATCCCCATATCCCCCATATCCCCATATCCCCATGTCCCCATATCCGCATATCCCCATGTCCCCATATCCCCCATGTCCCATTACCCCATATCCCCATAACCCCATGCCCCCATTTCCCCATGTCCCCATATCCCCATATCCCCATGTCCCCATATCCCCATATCCACATGTCCACATATCCCCAAATCCCCATGTCCCCATGTCCCCATGTCCCCATATCCACATATCCCCATATCGCCATATCCGCATATCGCCATATCCCCTTATCCCCATACCCCCATGTCCCCATTTCCCAATTTCCCCATATCCCCGTATCCCCATATCCCCATATCCCCATATCCCCATTTCCCCATATTCCCATATCCCCATATCCCCATATCCCCATATCCCCATTTCCCCATATCCCCATATCCCCATATCCCCATGTCCCCATATCCCCCATGTCCCATTATCCACATATCCCCATATCCCCCATGTTCCCATATCCCCATATCCCCATATCCCCATGTCCCCATGTCCCCATATCCCCCATGTCCCCATATCCCCATATCCCCATAACTCCATATCCCCTTATCCCCATATCCCCATGTCCCCATGTCCCCATATCCCCCATGTCCCCATATCCCCATATCCCCATAACCCCATATCCCCTTATCCCCATATCCCCATATCCCCATATCCCCATATCCCCATATCCCCATGTCCCCATATCCCCATATTCACATATCCCCATATCCCCATATCCCCATGTCCCCATGTCCCCATATCCCCATATCCCCTTATCCCCATGTCCCCATGTCCCCATGTCACCATATCCCCCATATCCCCCATGTCCCCATATCCCCATATCCCCAGGTCCCCATATCCCCATATCACCTTATCCCCATTTCCCCATATCCCCGTATCCCCATGTCCCCATATCCATATATCCCCATATCCCCATGTACCCATGTCTCCATATCCTCATATCCCCATATCCCCCATATCCCCAAGTCCCCATATCCCCCATATCCCCATATCACCTTATCCCCAGATCCCCATATCCCCATATCCCCATATCCCCATATCCACATATCCCCATATCCCCATATCCCCATATCCTCATATCCCCATATCCCCCATATCCCAATGTCCCCATATCCCCCATATCCCCATCTCCCCATGTACCCATATCCCCATATCCCCCATATCCCCATATCCCCATGTCCCCATATCTCCCATCACCCCATGTTCCCATATCCCCATATCCCCCATATCCCCATATCCCCATATCCCCCATATCCCCATATCCCCATATCCCCTTATCCGCATATCCCCATATCCCCCATATCCCCATATGCCCATGTCCACATATCCACATATCCCCATGTCCCAATATCCTCATATCCCCATATCCCCCATATCCCCATGTCCCCATATCCCCCATATCCCCATATCAACTTATCCCCATATCCGCATATCCCCATATCCCCATATCCCCATATCCCCATGTCCCCATATCCACATATCCCCATATCCCCATATCCCCATATCCTCATATCCCCATATCCCCCATATCCCCATGTCCCCATATCCCCCATATCCCCATCTCCCCATGTACCCATATCCCCATATCCCCCATATCCCCATATCCCCATGTCCCCATATCTCCCATCACCCCATGTTCCCATATCCCCATATCCCCCATATCCCCATATCCCCATATCCCCCATATCCCCATATACCCATATCCCCATATCCCCATATCCGCATATCCCCATATCCCCCATATCCCCATATCCTCATTTCCCCATATCCCCATATCCCCATGTCCCCATGTCACCATGTCCCCATGTCCCCATATCCCCATGTCCCCATATCCCCATATCACCATATCCCCATATCCCCATGTCCCCATATCTCCCATCACCCCATGTTCCCATATCCCCATATCCCCCATATCCCCATATCCCCATATCCCCCATATCCCCATATACCCATATCCCCATATCCCCATATCCGCATATCCCCAAATCCCCCATATCCCCATATCCTCATTTCCCCATATCCCCATATCCCCATGTCCCCATGTCCCCATATCCCCATATCCGCATATCCCCATATCCCCCATATCCCCATATCCCCATGTCCCCATATCCACATATCCCCATGTCCCAATATCCTCATATCCCCATATCCCCCATATCCCCATGTCCCCATATCCCCATATCCCCCATATCCCCATATCCCCATGTCCCCATATCTCCCATCACCCCATGTTCCCATATCCCCATATCCCCCATATCCCCATATCCCCATATCCCCCATATCCCCATATACCCATATCCCCATATCCACATATCCGCAGATCCCCATATCCCCATATCCCCATGTCCCCATATCCCCATATCCCCATATCCTCACATCCCCATATCCCCCATATCCCCATGTCCCCATATCCCCCATATCCCCATCTCCCCATGTACCCATATCCCCATATACCCCATATCCCCATATCCCCATGTCCCCATATCTCCCATCACCCCATGTTCCCATATCCCCATATCCCCCATATCCCCATATCCCCATATCCCCCATATCCCCATATACCCATATCCCCATATCCCCATATCCGCAGATCCCCATATCCCCCATATCCCCATATCCTCATTTCCCCATATCCCCATATCCCCATGTCCCCATGTCCCCATGTCCCCATGTCCCCATATCCCCATGTCCCCATAACCCCATATCACCATATCCCCATATCCCCATGTCCCCATGTCCCCATATCCCCATATCACCATATCCCCATGTCCCCATATCACCATATCACCATATCCCCATATCCCCATATCCCCATGTCCCCATGTCCCCATATACCCATATCCCCCATATACCAATGTCCCCATATCACCATATCCCCATATCCACATATCCCCATATCCCCATATCCCCATGTCCCCATGTCCCCATATCCCCATGTCCCCATATCCCCCATATCCCCCATATCCCCATATCCCCATATCCCCATATCCCCATGTCCCCATATCACCATATCCCCATATCCCCATACCCCATATCCCCATATCACCATATCCTCATATCCCCATATCCCCATGTCCCCATGTCCCCATATCCCCATGTCCCCATGTCACCATGTCCCCATATCCCCATGTCCTCATATCCCCATATCCACATATCCCTATATCCCCATGTCCCCATGTCCCCATATCCCCATGTCCCCATATCCCCATATCCCCATGTCCCCATGTCCCCATGTCCCCATATCCCCATATCCTCATATCCCCATATCCCCATGTCCCAATATCCCCATGTCCCCATATCCCCATGTCTCCATATCCCCATGTCCCCATGTCCGCATATCCCCATATCCTCATATCCCCATATCCCCATATCCCCATATCCCCATATCCCCCATATCCCCATATCCCCCATATCCCCCATATCCCCCATATCCCCTTATCCCCGATATCCCCATATCCCCATATCCCCTATATCCCCATATCTCCCATATCCCCATATCCCCGATATCCCCATATCCCCATATCCCCATATCCCCCATATCCCCATATCCCCATGTCCCCATATCCCCATGCCCCCATATCCCCATATCCCCATATCCCCATATCCCCCATTTCCCCATTTCCCCATGTCCCCATATCCCCATGTCCGCCTATCCCCATATCCCCCATATTCCCATATCCGCATGCCCCATGTCCCCATATCCCCATGTCCCCATAACCCCATGCCCCCATATCCCCATATCCCCCATATCCCCATATCCCCATGTCCCCATATCCGCATATCCCCATGTCCCCATATCCACCATGTCCCATTATCCCCATATCCCCATAACCCCATGCCCCCATTTCCCCATGTCCCCATATCCCCATATTCCCATGTCCCCATGTCCCCATATCCACATGTCCCCATATCCCCAAATCCTCATGTCCCCATGTCCCCATGTCCCCATATCCACATATCCCCATATCGCCATATCCGCATATCGCCATATCCCCTTATCCCCATATCCCCATGACCCCATATCCCAATTTCCCCATATCCCCATATCCCCATATCCCCATATCCCCATTTCCCCATATTCCCATATCCCCATATCCCCATATCCCCATTTCCCCATATCCCCATATCCCCATATCCCCATGTCCCCATATCCCCCATGTCCCATTATCCACATATCCGCATATCCCCCATGTTCCCATATCCCCATATCCCAATATCCCCATGTCCCCATGTCCCCATATCCCCCATGTCCCCATATCCCCATATCCCCATAACTCCATATCCCCTTATCCCCATATCCCCATGTCCCCATGTCCCCATATCCCCCATGTCCCCATATCTCCATATCCCCATAACCCCATATCCCCTTATCCCCATATCCCCATATCCCCATATCCCCATATCCCCATATCCCCATATCCCCATGTCCCCATATCCCCATATTCACATATCCCCATATCCCCATATCCCCATGTCCCCATGTCCCCATATCCCCATAATCCCATGTCCCCAATATCCCCATATCCCCCATGTCCCCATATCCCCATATCCCCATATCCCCATATCCCCATATCACCATATCCCCATGTCCCCATATCCCCATATCCCCATATCCCCATATCCCCATGTCCCCATATCCCCATATCCCCATATCCCCATATCCCCATATCCCAATGTCCCCATATCCCCATGTCGCCATGTCCCCATGTCCCCATATCCCCATATCCCCATTTCCCCATGTCCCCATGTCCCCATATCCCCATATCCCCCATGCCCCCATATCCCCATATCCCCATATCCCCCATGCCCCCATATCCCCATATCCCCATATCCCCATGTCCCCATATCCCCATATTCCCATATCACCATGTCCCCATGTCCCCATATCCCCATATTCCCATATCCCCATGTACCCATGTCCCCATATCCCCATGTCCCCATATCCCATATCCCCATATCCCCATGTCCCCATATCCCCATGTCCCCATGTCCCCATATCCCCATATCCCCAAATCCCCATGTCCCCATATCCCCATATTCCCATATCCCCATGTCGCCATATCCCATTGTCCCCATATCCCCATATCCCCATGTCCCCATGTCCCCATATCCCCCATGTCCCCATATTCCCATATCCCCATAACCCCATATCCCCTTATCCCCATATCCCCATGTCCCCATATCCCCATATCCCCCATGTCCCCATATCCCCATATCCCCATAACCCCATATCCCCTTATCCCCATATCACCATATCCCCATCTCCCCATATCCCCATATCCCCATATCCCCATGTCCCCATATCCCCATATCCACATATCCCCATATCCCCATATCCCCATGTCCCCATGTCCCCATATCCCCATATCCCCATGTCCCCAATATCCCCATATCACACATGTCCCCACATCCCCATATCCCCATATCCCCATATCCCCATATCCCCATGTCCCCATATCCCCATATCCCCATATCCCCATATCCCCATGTCCCCATATCCCCATATCCACATATCCCCATGTCGCCATGTCCCCATGTCCCCAATTCCCCATATCCCCATATCACCATGTCCCCATGACCCTATATCCCCATATCCCCCATGCCCCCATATCCCCATATCCCCATATCCCCCATGCCCCATATCCCCATATCCCCATATCCCCATATCCCCATGTCCCCATATCCCCATATTCCCATGTCCCCATGTCCCCATATCCCCATGTCCCCATATCCCCATATCCCCATGTCCCCATATCCCCATGTTCCCATGTCCCCATATCCCCATATCCCCAAATCCCCATGTCCCCATATCCCCATATCCCCATATCCCCATGTCGCCATATCCCATTGTCCCCATATCCCCATATCCCCATGTCCCCATGTCCCCATATCCCCATGTCCCCGTTTCCCCGTGTCCCTGTGCCCCCGTGTCCCCATTTCCCCATATCCCCATATCCCCATATCCCCATGTCCCCATGACCCTATATCCCCATATCCCCCATGCCCCCATATCCCCATATCCCCATATCCCCCATGTCCCCATGTCCCCATATCCCCATGTCCCCATATCCCCATATCCCCATATCCCCATGTCCCCATATCCCCATGTTCCCATGTCCCCATATCCCCATATCCCCAAATCCCCATGTCCCCATATCCCCATATCCCCATATCCCCATGTCGCCATATCCCATTGTCCCCATGTCCCCATATCCTCATATCCCCATATCCCCATATCCCCATATCCCCATATCCCCATGTCCCCATATCCCCATATCCCCATATCCTCATATCCCCATATCCCCATATCCCCATATCCCCATATAACCATATCCCCATATCCCCATGTCCCCATGTCCCCATAACCCCATGTCCCCATATCCCCATATTCCCATATCCCCATATCCACGTGTCCCCATATCCCCATATCCCCATATCCACATGTATCCATATCCACATATCCCCATATCCCCATGTTCCCATGTCCCCATATCCCCATATGCCCCATGTCGCCATATCGCCATATACCCATATCCCCATATCCCCATAGCCACATGTCCCCATATCCCCATATCCCCATATCCCCATTTCCCCATCTCCCCGTATCCCCATACCCCCATATCCCCAAATCCACATATCCCCATGTCCCCATATCCCCATATCCCCAGATCCCCAGATCCCCATGTCCCCATGTCTCCATATCCCCCATGTCCCCATATCCCCCATATCCCCATATCCCCATATCCCCATATCCCCATATCCCCATGTCCACATATCCCCATATCCCCATATCCCCATATCCCCATGTCCCCATTTCCCCATATCCCCATATCCCCATGTCCCCATGTCCCCATGTCCCCATATCCCCATTTCCCCATATTCCCATATCCCCATATCCCCCTATCCCCATTTCCCCATATCCCCATATCCCCATGTCCCCATATCCCCCATGTCCCATATCCCCCATGTCCCATTATCCCCATATCCCCATATCCCTCATGTTCCCATATCCCCATATCCCCATATCCCCATGTCCCCATGTCCCCATATCCCCCATTTCCCCATATCCCCATACCCCCATAACCCCATATCCCCTTATCCCCATATCCCCATGTCCCCATGTCCCCATATCCCCCATGTCCCCATATCCCCATATCCCCATAACCCCATATCCCCATATCCCCATATCCCCATGTCCCCATATCCCCATATCCACGTATCCCCATATCCCCATATCCCCATGTCCCCATGTCCCCATATCCCCATATCCCCATATCCCCATATCCCCATGTCCCCAATATCCCCATATCCCCCATGTCCCCATATCTCCATTTCCCCATCACCCCAAATCCGCTTATCCCCATATCCTCATATCCCCATATCCCCATATCCCCATATCCCCATATCCCCATATCCCCATGTACCCATATCCCCATATCCCCATGTCGCCATGTCCCCATGTCCCCATATCCCCATATCCCCATATCCCCATGTCCCCATGACCCTATATCCCCATATCCCCCATGCCCCCATATCCCCATATCCCCATATCCCCCATGTCCCCATGTCCCCATATCCCCATGTCCCCATATCCCCATATCCCCATATCCCCATGTCCCCATATCTCCATGTTCCCATGTCCCCATATCCCCATATCCCCAAATCCCCATGTCCCCATATCCCCATATCCCCATATCCCCATGTCGCCATATCCCATTGTCCCCATATCCCCATATCCCCATGTCCCCATGTCCCCATATCCCCATGTCCCCGTTTCCCCGTGTCCCTGTGCCCCCGTGTCCCCATTTCCCCATATCCCCATATCCCCATGTCCACATATCCCCATATCCCCATTTCCCCATATCCCATTGTCCCCACATCCCCATATCCCCATATCCCCATATCCCCCATATACTGATGTCCCCATGTCCCCGTGTACCCGTGCCCCCGTGTCCCCATATCCCCATATCCCCATATCCCCATATCCCCCTATCCCCATATCCCCATGTCCCCATGTACCCATATCCCCTTGTCCCCATATCCCCATGTCCCCATGTCCCCATATCCTCATATCCCCATATCCCCATATCCCCATATCCCCATATCCCCATGTCCCCATATCCCCATATCCCCATATCCTCATATCCCCATATCCCCATATCCCCATATCCCCATATAACCATATCCCCATATCCCCATGTCCCCATGTCCCCATATCCCCATGTCCACATATCCCCATATTCCCATATCCCCATATCCACGTGTCCCCATATCGCCATATCCCCATATCCACATGTATCCATATCCACATATCCCCATATCCCCATGTTCCCATGTCCCCATATCCCCATATGCCCCATGTCGCCATATCGCCATATACCCATATCCCCATATCCCCATAGCCACATGTCCCCATATCCCCATATCCCCATATCCCCATGTTCCCATGTCCCCATATCCCCATATCCCCATATCCCCATATTCCCATATCCCCATGTCCCCATATCCCCATATCCCCATTTCCCCATCTCCCCGTATCCCCATATCCCCATATCCCCAAATCCACATATCCCCATGTCCCCATATCCCCATATCCCCAGATCCCCATATCCCTATGTCCCCATGTCTCCATATCCCCCATGTCCCCATATCCCCCATATTCCCATATCCCCATATCCCCATATCCCCATATCCCCATGTCCACATATCCCCATATCCCCATATCCCCATATCCCCATGTCCCCATTTCCCCATATCCCCATATCCCCATGTCCCCATGTCCCCATGTCCCCATATTCCCATATCCCCATATCCCCATATCCCCATTTCCCCATATACCCATATCCCCATATCCCCATGTCCCCATATCCCCCATGTCCCATATCCCCCATGTCCCATTATCCCCATATCCCCATATCCCTCATGTTCCCATATCCCCATATCCCCATATCCCCATGTCCCCATGTCCCCATATCCCCCATTTCCC
Source organism: Pristiophorus japonicus (assembly GCF_044704955.1). Classification (NCBI taxonomy): domain Eukaryota; kingdom Metazoa; phylum Chordata; class Chondrichthyes; family Pristiophoridae; genus Pristiophorus; species Pristiophorus japonicus. Next base: position 19,967 of record NW_027251944.1, on the reverse strand, counting down.
CATATCCCCATACCCCCATAACCCCATATCCCCTTATCCCCATATCCCCATGTCCCCATGTCCCCATATCCCCCATGTCCCCATATCCCCATATCCCCATAACCCCATATCCCCATGTCCCCATATCCCCATATCCCCATATCCCCATATCCCCATGTCCCCATATCCCCATATCCACATATCCCCATATCCCCATATCCCCATGTCCCCATGTCCCCATATCCCCATATCCCCATATCCCCATATCCCCCATGTCCCCATATCTCCATTTCCCCATCACCCCAAATCCGCTTATCCCCATATCCTCATATCCCCATATCCCCATATCCCCATATCCCCATATCCCCATGTCCCCATATCCCCATATCCCCATATCCCCATGTCCCCATATCCCCATATCCCCATATCGCCATTTCCCCATATTCCCATATCTCCATGTCCCCATATCCCCATATCCCCATATCCCCATATCCCCATATCCCCCATGTCCCCATATCCCCGTATCCCCATATCCCCATATCCCCATATCCCATATCACCATATCCCCATGTCCCCATATCCCCATATCCCCACATCCCCATATCCCCATATACCCATACCCCCATGTCCCCATGTCCACATATCCCCATATCCCCATTTCCCCATATCCCCATATCCCCATGTCCCCATATCCCCATATCCCCATATCCCCATGTCCCCATGACCCTATATCCCCATATCCCCCATGCCCCCATATCCCCATATCCCCATATCCCCCATGTCCCCATGTCCCCATATCCCCATGTCCCCATATCCCCATATCCCCATATCCCCATGTCCCCATATCTCCATGTTCCCATGTCCCCATATCCCCATATCCCCAAATCCCCATGTCCCCATATCCCCATATCCCCATATCCCCATGTCGCCATATCCCATTGTCCCCATATCCCCATATCCCCATGTCCCCATGTCCCCATATCCCCATGTCCCCGTTTCCCCGTGTCCCTGTGCCCCCGTGTCCCCATTTCCCCATATCCCCATATCCCCATGTCCACATATCCCCATATCCCCATTTCCCCATATCCCATTGTCCCCACATCCCCATATCCCCATATCCCCCATATACTGATGTCCCCATGTCCCCGTGTACCCGTGCCCCCGTGTCCCCATATCCCCATATCCCCATATCCCCATATCCCCCTATCCCCATATCCCCATGTCCCCATGTACCCATATCCCCTTGTCCCCATATCCCCATGTCCCCATGTCCCCATATCCTCATATCCCCATATCCCCATATCCCCATATCCCCATATCCCCATGTCCCCATATCCCCATATCCCCATATCCTCATATCCCCATATCCCCATATCCCCATATCCCCATATAACCATATCCCCATATCCCCATGTCCCCATGTCCCCATATCCCCATGTCCACATATCCCCATATTCCCATATCCCCATATCCACGTGTCCCCATATCGCCATATCCCCATATCCACATGTATCCATATCCACATATCCCCATATCCCCATGTTCCCATGTCCCCATATCCCCATATGCCCCATGTCGCCATATCGCCATATACCCATATCCCCATATCCCCATAGCCACATGTCCCCATATCCCCATATCCCCATATCCCCATGTTCCCATGTCCCCATATCCCCATATCCCCATATCCCCATATTCCAATATCCCCATGTCCCCATATCCCCATATCCCCATTTCCCCATCTCCCCGTATCCCCATATCCCCATATCCCCAAATCCACATATCCCCATGTCCCCATATCCCCATATCCCCAGATCCCCATATCCCTATGTCCCCATGTCTCCATATCCCCCATGTCCCCATATCCCCCATATTCCCATATCCCCATATCCCCATATCCCCATATCCCCATGTCCACATATCCCCATATCCCCATATCCCCATATCCCCATGTCCCCATTTCCCCATATCCCCATATCCCCATGTCCCCATGTCCCCATGTCCCCATATTCCCATATCCCCATATCCCCATATCCCCATTTCCCCATATCCCCATATCCCCATATCCCCATGTCCCCATATCCCCCATGTCCCATATCCCCCATGTCCCATTATCCCCATATCCCCATATCCCTCATGTTCCCATATCCCCATATCCCCATATCCCCATATCCCCATGTCCCCATATCCCCATATCCCCATATCGCCATTTCCCCATATTCCCATATCCCCATGTCCCCATATCCCCATATCCCCATATCCCCATATCCCCATATCCCCCATGTCCCCATATCCCCGTATCCCCATATCCCCATATCCCCATATCCCATATCACCATATCCCCATGTCCCCATATCCCCATATCCCCACATCCCCATATCCCCATATACCCATATCCCCATGTCCCCATGTCCGCATATCCCCATATCCCCATTTCCCCATATCCCCATATCCCCATATCCCCATATCCCCATGTCCCCATGTCCACATATCCCCATATCCCAATGTCCCCATATCCCCATATCCCCCATGTCCCCATATCCCCATATCCCCTTATCCCCATATCCCCATATTCCCATATCCCCATATCCCCATATCCCCATATCCCCCGTGTCCCCATATCCCCATATCCCCATATCCCCATATCCCATATCCACATGTCCCCATATCCCCATGTCCCCATATCCCCATATCCCCATGTCCCCATATCCCCCCTGTCCCCATATCCCCCATATCCCCATATACCCATATCCCCATATCCCCATATCCCCATGTCACCATATCCCCATATCCCCATTCCCCATTTCCCCATTTCCCCATATCCCCATATCCCCATATCCCCATGTCCCCTTGTCCCCATATCCCCATGTCCCCATATCCCCATGTCCCCATGTCCCCATGTCCCCATGTCCCCATATCGCCATATCCCCATATCGCCATATCCCCATATCCCCATATCCCCATGTCCCCATATCCCCATTTCCCCATATTCCCATATCCCCATTTCCCCATATCCGCATAACCCCATATGCCCATATCCCCATATCCCCATATCCCCATTTCCCCATTTACCCATATCCGCATATCCCCATATCCCCATATCCCCATATCCCCATTCCCCATATTCCCATATCCCCATGTCCCCATATCCCCATATCCCCATATCACCATATCCCCCATGTCCCCATATCCCCATATCCCCATATCCCCATATCCACATATCCCCATATACCCATGTCCCCATATCCCCATGTCCCCATGTCCCCATATCCCCATGTCCCCATATCCCCCATGTCCCCACATCCCCCATATGCCCATATCCCCATATCTCCATATCCCCATATACCCATGTCCCCATATCCCCATATCCCCATATCCCCATTTCCCCATTTCCCCATATCACCATATCCCCATATCCCCATGTCCCCATGTCCCCATATCCCCATGTTCCCATATCCCCATATCCCCATGTCAATTATCTCCATGTCCCCATATCCCCATATCCCCATATCCCCATATCGCCATATCCCCATATCGCCATATCCCCATATCCCCATATCCCCATGTCCCCATATCCCCATTTCCCCATGTCCCCATATCCCCATATCCCCATATCCCCATATCCCCATTTCCCCATATTCCCAAATTCCCATATCCCCATATCCCCATATCCCCATATCCCCATTTCCCCATATACCCATATCCCCATATCCCCATGTCCCCATATCCCCCATGTCCCCTTATCCACATATCCCCCATGTCCCAATATCCCCATATCCCCATATCCCCATGTCCCCATGTCCCCATATCCCCATATCCCCATATCCCCATATCCCCATGTCCACATGTCCCCATATCCCCATATGCCATATCCCCATATCCCCATAGCCCCATATCCCCATATCCCCATATCCCCATATCCCCATATCCCCATGTCACCATATCCACAAATCGCCATATCCCCATATCCCCATTTCCCCATATCCCCATATCCCCATATCCCCATGTCCACATGTCCCCATATCCCCATATCCCCCATGTCCCCATATCCCCATATCCCCATATCCCCTTGTCCCCATGTCCCCATAGCCCCATATCCCCATATCCCCATATCCCCATATCCCCATATCCCCATGTCACCATATCCCCAAATCGCCATATCCCCATATCCCCCATGTCCCAATATCCCCATATCCCCATATCCCCATGTCCCCATGTCCCCATATCCCCATATGCCCATATCCCCATATCCCCATAGCCCCATATCCCCATATCCCCATATCCCCATATCCCCATGTCACCATATTCCCAAATCGCCATATCCCCATATCCCCATTTCCCCATATACCCATATCCCCATATCCCCATATGCCCATGTCCCCATATCCCCATTTCCCCATATTCCCATATCCCCATATCCCCATATGCCCATATCCCCATATCCTCATTTCCCCATATTTCCATATCCCCATATCCCCATTTTCCCATTTCCCCACATTCCCATATCCCCATATCCCCATATCCCCATGTCCCCATGTCCCCATATCCCCATATCTCCATATCCCCATTTCCCCATTTCCCCATATCCCCATATTCCCATATCCCCATATCCCCATTTCCCCATATTCCCACATCCCCATATCCCCATATCCCCATATCCCCATTTCCCCATATCCCCATATCCCCGTGTTCCCATATCCGCCATGTCCCCTTATCCCCATATCCACATATCCCCCATGTCCCCATATCCCCATATCCCCATATCCCCTTGTCCCCATGTCCCCATATCCCCCATGTCACAATATCCCCATATCCCTATTTCCCCATTTCCCCATATCCCCATATCCCCATTTCCCCATATCCCCATATCCCCATATCCCCATGTCCCCATGTCCCCATATCCCTATTTCCCCATATCCCCATATCCCCATATCCCCATATCCCCATGTCCCCATATCCCCAAATACCCATGTCCCCATGTCCCCATATCCCCATTTCCCCATATCCCCATATCCCCATTTCCCCATTTCCCCATATCCCCATATCCCCATATCCCCATATCCCCATGTCCCATATCCCCAAATCGCCATATCCCCATATACCCATGTCCCCATGTCCCCATATGCCCATTTCCCCATATCCCCATATCCTCATATCCCCATGTCCCCATGTCCCCATATCCCCATATACCCATATCCCCATATCCGCCATGTCCCCTTATCCCCATATCCCCATATCCCCCATGTCCCCATATCCCCATATCCCCATATCCCCATGTCCCCATGTCCCCATATCCCCATTTCCCCATTTCCCCATATCCCCATATCCCCATATCCCCATATCCCCATATCCCCATGTCCCCATATCCTCAAATCGCCATATCCCCATATACCCATGTCCCCATGTCCCCATGTCCCCATATCCCCAAATCCCCATATACCCATATCCCCATATCCCCATTTCCCCATATTCCCATATCCCCATATCCCCATATGCCCATATCCCCATATCCTCATTTCCCCATATTCCCATATCCCCATATCCCCATTTTCCCATTTCCCCACATCCCCATATCCCCATATCCCCATATCCCCATGTCCCCATATCCCCATATCTCTATATCCCCATTTCCCCATATTCCCATATCCCCATATCCCCATATGCCCATATCCCCATATCCTCATTTCCCCATGTTCCCATATCCCCATATCCCCATTTTCCCATTTCCCCACATCCCCATATCCCCATAACCCCATATCCCCATATCCCCATTTCCCCATTTCCCCATTTCCCCATTTCCCCATATCCCCATATCCCCATATCCCCATATCCCCATTTCCCCATATTCCCTTATCCCCATATCCCCATATCCCCATTTCCCCATTTCCCCATATCCCCATATCCCCATGTCCCCATATCCGCCATGTCCCCTTATCCCCATATCCCCATATCCCCATATCCGCATAACCCCATGTCCCCATATCACCATATCCCCATATCCCCATATCTCCATGTCCCCATGTCCCCATGTCCCCATATCCCCATATCCCCATATCCCCATATCTCCATGTCCCCATGTCCCCATGTCCCCATATCCCCCTTGTCCCCATATCCCCATATCTCCATATCCCCATTTCCCCATTTCCCCATATCCCCATATCCCCATATCCCCATATCCCCATTTCCCCATATTCCCTTATCCCCATATCCCCATATCCCCATTTCCCCATTTCCCCATATCCCCATATCCCCATGTCCCCATATCCGCCATGTCCCCTTATCCCCATATCCCCATATCCCCATATCCGCATAACCCCATGTCCCCATATCACCATATCCCCATATCCCCATATCACCATATCCCCATATCCCCATATCTCCATATCCCCATGTCCCCATGTCCCCATATCCCCCTTGTCCCCATATCCCCATATCCCCATATCCGCATAACCCCATGTCCCCATATCACCATATCCCCATATCCCCATATCTCCATGTCCCCATGTCCCCATATCCCCATATCCCCATATCCCCATATCCCCCATATCCACATATCACCCATATCCCCATATCCCCATATCCCCATATCCCCATGTCCCCATGTCCCCATGTCCCCATATCCCCATATCCCTATATCCCCATATCCCCATATCCCCATGTCCCCATCTCCCCATGTCCCCATATCCCCATATCCCCATATCCCCATATCCCCCATATCCCCATCTCCCCATATCCCCATATCCCCATATACCCATGTCCCCATATCCCCATTTTCCCATATCCCCATGTCCCCATGTCCCCATGTCCCCATATCCCCATATCCCCATATCCCCATATCCACATATCCCCATATCCCCATATCCCCCATGTCCCCACATCCCCATATCCCCATATCCCCATATCCCCATATCCCCATGTCCCCATATCCCCATTTCCCCATATCCCCATGTCCCATATCCCCATATCCCCATGTCCCCATATCCCCATATCCCCATTTCCCCATGTCCCCATATCCCCATGTCCCCATATCCCCATGTCCCCATATCCCCATGTCCCCATGTCCCCATATCCCCATATCCCCATATCCCCATGTCCCCATATCCCCATGTCCCCATGTCCCCATATCCCCATATCCCCAAATCCCCATGTCCCCATATCCCCATATTCCCATATCCCCATGTCGCCATATCCCATTGTCCCCATATCCCCATATCCCCATGTCCGCATGTCCCCATATCCCCCATGTCCCCATATTCCCATATCCCCATAACCCCATATCCCCTTATCCCCATATCCCCATGTCCCCATATCCCCATATCCCCCATGTCCCCATATCCCCATATCCCCATAACCCCATATCCCCTTATCCCCATATCACCATATCCCCATCTCCCCATATCCCCATATCCCCATATCCCCATGTCCCCATATCCCCATATCCACATATCCCCATATCCCCATATCCCCATGTCCCCATGTCCCCATATCCCCATATCCCCATGTCCCCAATATCCCCATATCCCCCATGTCCCCACATCCCCATATCCCCATATCCCCATATCCCCATATCCCCATATCCCCATATCCCCATATCCCCATGTCCCCATATCCCCATATCCCCATATCCCCATGTCGCCATGTCCCCATGTCCCCATATCCCCATATCCCCATATCCCCATATCCCCATGTCCCCATGACCCTATATCCCCATATCCCCCATGCCCCCATATCCCCATATCCCCATATCCCCCATGCCCCCATATCCCCATATCCCCATGTCCCCATGTCCCCATATCCCCATATTCCCATATCCACGTATCCACATATCCCCATATCCCCATATCCCCATGTCCCCATGTCCCCATATCCCCATATCCCCATATCCCCATATCCCCATGTCCCCAATATCCTCATATCCCCCATGTCCCCATATCTCCATTTCCCCATCACCCCAAATCCGCTTATCCCCATTTCCCCATATCCCCATATCCCCATATCCCCATATCCCCATATCCCCATGTCCCCATATCCCCATATCCCCATATCCCCATGTCCCCATATCCCCATATCCCCATATCGCCATTTCCCCATATTCCCATATCCCCATGTCCCCATATCCCCATATCCCCATATCCCCATATCCCCATATCCCCCATGTCCCCATATCCCCGTATCCCCATATCCCCATATCCCCATATCCCCATATCACCATATCCCCATGTCCCCATATCCCCATGTCCCCATATCCCCATATCCCCATGTCCCCATATCCCCATATCCCCACATCCCCATATCCCCATATCCCCATATCCCCATGTCCCCATGTCCGCATATCCCCATATCACCATTTCCCCATTTCCCCATATCCCCATATCCCCATATCCCCATGTCCCCATGTCCACATATCCCCATGTCCCCATGCCCCCATATCCCAATGTCCCCATATCCCCATATCCTCCATGTCCCCATATCCCCATATCCCCATAACCCCATATCCCCTTATCCCATATCCCCATATTCCCATATCCCCATATCCCCATATCCCCATATCCCCCGTGTCCCCATATCCCCATATCCCCATATCCCCATATCCCATATCCACATGTCCCCATATCCCCATGTCCCCATATCCCCATATCCCCATATCCCCATGTCCCCATATCCCCCCTGTCACCATATCCCCCATATCCCCATATACCCATATCCCCATATCCCCATATCCCCATGTCAACATATCCCCATATCCCCATTCCCCATTTCCCCATATCCCCATATCACCATATCCCCATGTCCCCATATCCCCATGTCCCCATATCCCCATATCCCCATGTCCCCATATCCCCATATCCCCATATCCCCATATCCCCATATCCCCATATCCCCATGTCCCCATGTCCGCATATCCCCATATCACCATTTCCCCATTTCCCCATATCCCCATATCCCCATATCCCCATGTCCCCATGTCCACATATCCCCATGTCCCCATGCCCCCATATCCCAATGTCCCCATATCCCCATATCCTCCATGTCCCCATATCCCCATATCCCCATAACCCCATATCCCCTTATCCCATATCCCCATATTCCCATATCCCCATATCCCCATATCCCCATATCCCCCGTGTCGCCATATCCCCATATCCCCATATCCCCATATCCCATATCCACATGTCCCCATATCCCCATGTCCCCATATCCCCATATCCCCATATCCCCATGTCCCCATATCCCCCCTGTCCCCATATCCCCCATATCCCCATATACCCATATCCCCATATCCCCATATCCCCATGTCAACATATCCCCATATCCCCATTCCCCATTTCCCCATTTCCCCATATCCCCATATCCCCATATCCCCATGTCCCCTTGTCCCCATATCCCCATGTCCCCATATCCCCATGTCCCCATGTCCCCATGTCCCCATATCGCCATATCCCCATATCGCCATATCCCCATATCCCCATATCCCCATGTCCCCATATCCCCATTTCCCCATATTCCCATATCCCCATTTCCCCATATCCGCATAACCCCATATCCCCATATCCCCATATCCCCATATCCCCATTTCCCCATTTACCCATATCCGCATATCCCCATATCCCCATATCCCCATATCCCCATTCCCCATATTCCCATATCCCCATGTCCCCATATCCCCATATCCCCATATCCCCATATCCCCCATGTCCCCATATCCCCATATCCCCATATCCCCATATCCACATATCCCCATATCCCATGTCCCCATATCCCCATGTCCTCATGTCCCCATATCCCCATGTCCCCATATCCCCCATGTCCCCACATCCCCCATATCCCCATATCCCCATATCTCCATATCCCCATATACCCATGTCCCCATATCCCCATATCCCCATATCCCCATTTCCCCATTTCCCCATATCACCATATCCCCATATCCCCATGTCCCCATGTCCCCATATCCCCATGTTCCCATATCCCCATATCCCCATGTCAATTATCTCCATGTCCCCATATCCCCATATCCCCATATCCCCATATCGTCATATCCCCATATCGCCATATCCCCATATCCTCATATCCCCATGTCCCCATATCCCCATTTCCCCATGTCCCCATATCCCCATATCCCCATATCCCCATATCCCCATTTCCCCATATTCCCAAATTCCCATATCCCCATATCCCCATATCCCCATTTCCCCATATCCCCATATCCCCATATCCCCATATCCCCATGTCCCCATATCCCCCATGTCCCCTTATCCACATATCCCCCATGTCCCAATATCCCCATATCCCCATATTCCCATGTCCCCATGTCCCCATATCCCCATATCCCCATATCCCCATGTCCCCATGTCCCCATATCCCCATGTCCCCATATCCACATATCCCCATATCCCCATGTCCCCATATCGCCATGTTCCCATGTCCCCATATCCCCATATCCCCAAATCCCCATGTCCCCATATCCCCATATCCCCATATCCCCATGTCGCCATATCCCATTGTCCCCATATCCCCATATCCCCATGTCCACATGTCCCCATATCCCCATGTCCCCGTTTCCCCGTGTCCCTGTGCCCCCGTGTCCCCATTTCCCCATATCCCCATATCCCCATGTCCACATATCCCCATATCCCCATTTCCCCATATCCCATTGTCCCCACATCCCCATATCCCCATGTCCCCATATCCCCATATCCCCCATATACTCATGTCCCCATGTCCCCGTGTACCCGTGCCCCCGTGTCCCCATATCCCCATATCCCCATATCCCCATATCCCCCTATCCCCATATCCCCATGTCCCCATGTACCCATATCCCCTTGTCCCCATATCCCCATGTCCCCATGTCCCCATATCCTCATATCCCCATATCCCCATATCCCCATATCCCCATATCCCCATGTCCCCATATCCCCATATCCCCATATCCTCATATCCCCATATCCCCATATCCCCATATCCCCATATAACCATATCCCCATATCCCCATGTCCCCATGTCCCCATATCCCCATGTCCCCATATCCCCATATTCCCATATCCCCATATCCACGTGTCCCCATATCCCCATATCCCCATATCCACATGTATCCATATCCACATATCCCCATATCCCCATGTTCCCATGTCCCCATATCCCCATATGCCCCATGTCGCCATATCGCCATATACCCATATCCCCATATCCCCATAGCCACATGTCCCCATATCCCCATATCCCCATATCCCCATGTTCCCATGTCCCCATATCCCCATATCCCCATATGCCCATATCCCCATATCCCCATGTCCCCATTTCCCCATATCCACATATCCCCATGTCCCCATGTCCCCATGTCCCCATATCCCCATTTCCCCATATTCCCATATCCCCATATCCCCATATCCCCATTTCCCCATATCCCCATATCCCCATATCCCCATGTCCCCATATCCCCCATGTCCCATATCCCCCATGTCCCATTATCCCCATATCCCCATATCCCTCATGTTCCCATATCCCCATATCCCCATATCCCCATGTCCCCATGTCCCCATATCCCCCATTTCCCCATATCCCCATACCCCCATAACCCCATATCCCCTTATCCCCATATCCCCATGTCCCCATGTCCACATATCCCCCATGTCCCCATATCCCCATATCCCCATAACACCATATCCCCATATCCCCATATCCCCATATCCCCATATCCCCATATACCCATGTCCCCATATCCCCATATCCACATATCCCCATATCCCCATATCCCCATGTCCCCATGTCCCCATATCCCCATATCCCCATATCCCCATATCCCCATGTCCCCAATATCCTCATATCCCCCATGTCCCCATATCTCCATTTCCCCATCACCCCAAATCCGCTTATCCCCATTTCCCCATATCCCCATATCCCCATATCCCCATATCCCCATATCCCCATGTCCCCATATCCCCATATCCCCATATCCCCATGACCCCATATCCCCATATCCCCATATCGCCATTTCCCCATATTCCCATATCCCCATGTCCCCATATCCCCATATCCCCATATCCCCATATCCCCATATCCCCCATGTCCCCATATCCCCGTATCCCCATATCCCCATATCCCCATATCACCATATTCCCATGTCCCCATATCCCCATGTCCCCATATCCCCATATCCCCATGTCCCCATATCCCCATATCCCCACATCCCCATATCCCCATATCCCCATATCCCCATGTCCCCATGTCCGCATATCCCCATATCACCATTTCCCCATTTCCCCATATCCCCATATCCCCATATCCCCATGTCCCCATGTCCACATATCCCCATGTCCCCATGCCCCCATATCCCAATGTCCCCATATCCCCATATCCTCCATGTCCCCATATCCCCATATCCCCATAACCCCATATCCCCTTATCCCATATCCCCATATTCCCATATCCCCATATCCCCATATCCCCATATCCCCCGTGTCCCCATATCCCCATATCCCCATATCCCCATATCCCATATCCACATGTCCCCATATCCCCATGTCCCCATATCCCCATATCCCCATATCCCCATGTCCCCATATCCCCCCTGTCACCATATCCCCCATATCCCCATATACCCATATCCCCATATCCCCATATCCCCATGTCAACATATCCCCATATCCCCATTCCCCATTTCCCCATTTCCCCATATCCCCATATCCCCATATCCCCATGTCCCCTTGTCCCCATATCCCCATGTCCCCATATCCCCATGTCCCCATGTCCCCATGTCCCCATATCGTCATATCCCCATATCGCCATATCCCCATATCCCCATATCCCCATGTCCCCATATCCCCATTTCCCCATATTCCCATATCCCCATTTCCCCATATCCGCATAACCCCATATCCCCATATCCCCATATCCCCATATCCCCATTTCCCCATTTACCCATATCCGCATATCCCCATATCCCCATATCCCCATATCCCCATTCCCCATATTCCCATATCCCCATGTCCCCATATCCCCATATCCCCATATCCCCATATCCCCCATGTCCCCATATCCCCATATCCCCATATCCCCATATCCACATATCCCCATATCCCATGTCCCCATATCCCCATGTCCCCATGTCCCCATATCCCCATGTCCCCATATCCCCCATGTCCCCACATCCCTCATATCCCCATATCCCCATATCTCCATATCCCCATATACCCATGTCCCCATATCCCCATATCCCCATATCCCCATTTCCCCATTTCCCCATATCACCATATCCCCATATCCCCATGTCCCCATGTCCCCATATCCCCATGTTCCCATATCCCCATATCCCCATGTCAATTATCTCCATGTCCCCATATCCCCATATCCCCATATCCCCATATCGCCATATCCCCATATCGCCATATCCCCATATCCCCATATCCCCATGTCCCCATATCCCCATTTCCCCATGTCCCCATATCCCCATATCCCCATATCCCCATATCCCCATTTCCCCATATTCCCAAATTCCCATATCCCCATATCCCCATATCCCCATTTCCCCATATCCCCATATCCCCATATCCCCATGTCCCCATATCCCCCATGTCCCCTTATCCACATATCCCCCATGTCCCAATATCCCCATATCCCCATGTCCCCATGTCCCCATGTCCCCATATCCCCATATCCCCATATCCCCATATCCCCATGTCCACATGTCCCCATATCCCCATATCGCCATATCCCCATATCCCCATATCCCCATGTCCCCATATCCCCATTTCCCCATGTCCCCATATCCCCATATCCCCATATCCACATATCCCCATATCCCCATGTCCCCATATCCCCATTTCCCCATATCCCCATGTCCCATATCCCCATATCCCCATGTCCCCATATCCCCATATCCCCATTTCCCCATGTCCCCATATCCCCATGTCCCCATATCCCCATGTCCCCATATCCCCATATCCCCATGTCCCCATATCCCCATATCCCCATATCACCATGTCCCCATATCCCCATGTCCCCGTGTCCCCATATCCCCATATCCCCAAATCCCCATGTCCCCATATCCCCATATTCCCATATCCCCATGTCGACATATCCCATTGTCCCCATATCCCCATATCCCCATGTCCCCATGTCCCCATATCCCCCATGTCCCCATATTCCCATATCCCCATAACCCCATATCCCCTTATCCCCATATCCCCATGTCCCCATATCCCCATATCCCCCATGTCCCCATATCCCCATATCCCCATGTCCCCAATATCCCCATATCCCCCATGTCCCCACATCCCCATATCCCCATATCCCCATATCCCCATATCCCCATATCCCCATATCCCCATGTCCCCATATCCCCATATCCCCATATCCCCATATCCCCATATCCCCATGTCCCCATATCCCCATATCCCCATGTCGCCATGTCCCCATGTCCCCATATCCCCATATCCCCATATCCCCATGTCCCCATGACCCTATATCCCCATATCCCCCATGCCCCCATATCCCCATATCCCCATATCCCCCATGCCCCCATATCCCCATATCCCCATGTCCCCATGTCCCAATATCCCCATATTCCCATATCCCCATGTCCCCATGTCCCCATATCCCCATATCCCCATGTCCCCATGTCCCCATATCCCCATGTCCCCATATCCACATATCCCCATATCCCCATGTCCCCATATCCCCATGTTCCCATGTCCCCATATCCCCATATCCCCAAATCCCCATGTCCCCATATCCCCATATCCCCATATCCCCATGTCGCCATATCCCATTGTCCCCATATCCCCATATCCCCATGTCCCCATATCCCCATGTCCCCGTTTCCCCGTGTCCCTGTGCCCCCGTGTCCCCATTTCCCCATATCCCCATATCCCCATGTCCACATATCCCCATATCCCCATTTCCCCATATCCCATTGTCCCCACATCCCCATATCCCCATGTCCCCATATCCCCATATCCCCCATATACTCATGTCCCCATGTCCCCGTGTACCCGTGCCCCCGTGTCCCCATATCCCCATATCCCCATATCCCCATATCCCCCTATCCCCATATCCCCATGTCCCCATGTACCCATATCCCCTTGTCCCCATATCCCCATGTCCCCATGTCCCCATATCCTCATATCCCCATATCCCCATATCCCCATATCCCCATATCCCCATGTCCCCATATCCCCATATCCCCATATCCTTATATCCCCATATCCCCATATCCCCATATCCCCATATAACCATATCGCCATATCCCCATGTCCCCATGTCCCCATATCCCCATGTCCCCATATCCCCATATTCCCATATCCCCATATCCACGTGTCCCCATATCCCCATATCCCCATATCCACATGTATCCATATCCACATATCCCCATATCCCAATGTTCCCATGTCCCCATATCCCCATATGCCCCATGTCGCCATATCGCCATATACCCACATCCCCATATCCCCATAGCCACATGTCCCCATATCCCCATATCCCCATATCCCCATGTTCCCATGTCCCCATATCCCCATATCCCCATATGCCCATATTCCCATATCCCCATGTCCCCATATCCCCATATCCCCATATCACCATTTCCCCATCTCCCCGTATCCCCATATCCCCATATCCCCAAATCCACATATCCCCATGTCCCCATATCCCCATATCCCCAGATCCCCATATCCCCATGTCCCCATATCTCCATATCCCCCATGTCCCCATATCCCCCATATCCCCATATCCCCATATCCCCATATCCCCATATCCCCATGTCCACATATCCCCATATCCCCATATCCCCATATCCCCATATCCCCATGTCCCCATTTCCCCATATGCTCATATCCCCATGTCCCCATGTCCCCATGTCCCCATATCCCCATTTCCCCATATTCCCATATCCCCATATCCCCATATCCCCATATCCCCATATCCCCATATCCCCATATCCCCCATGTCCCCATATCCCCGTATCACCATATCCCCATATCCCCATATCCCCATATCACCATATCCCCATGTCCCCATATCCCCATGTCCCCATATCCCCATATCCCCATGTCCCCATATCCCCATATCCCCACATCCCCATATCCCCATATCCCCATATCCCCATTTCCCCATATCCCCATATCCCCATATCCCCATGTCCCCATATCCCCCATGTCCCATATCCCCCATGTCCCATTATCCCCATATCCCCATATCCCTCATGTTCCCATATCCCCATATCCCCATATCCCCATGTCCCCATGTCCCCATATCCCCCATTTACCCATATCCCCTTACCCCCATAACCCCATATCACCTTATCCCCATATCCCCATGTCCCCATGTCCCCATATCCCCCATGTCCCCATATCCCCATATCCCCATAACCCCATATCCCCATATCCCCATATCCCCATATCCCCATATCCCCATATCCCCATGTCCCCATATCCCCATATCCACATATCCCCATATCCCCATATCCCCATGTCCCCATGTCCCCATATCCCCATATCCCCATATCCCCATATCCCCATGTCCCCAATATCCCCATATCCCCCATGTCCCCATATCTCCATTTCCCCATCACCCCAAATCCGCTTATCCCCATATCCCCATATCCCCATATCCACATATCCCCATATCCCCATATCCCCATGTCCCCATGTCCCCATGTCCCCATATCCCCATATCCCCATATCCCCATGTCCCCATATCCCCATATCCCCATATCGCCATTTCCCCATATTCCCATATCCCCATGTCCCCATATCCCCAAATCCCCATATCCCCATATCCCCATATCCCCCATGTCCCCATATCCCCGTATCCCCATATCCCCATATCCCCATATCCCCATATCACCATATCCCCATGTCCCCATATCCCCATGTCCCCATATCCCCATAACCCCATGTCCCCATATCCCCATATCCCCACATCCCCATATCCCCATATCCCCATATCCCCATGTCCCCATGTCCGCATAACCCCATATCACCATTTCCCCATTTCCCCATATCCCCATATCCCCATATCCCCATGTCCCCATGTCCACATATCCCCATGTCCCCATGCCCCCATATCCCAATGTCCCCATATCCCCATATCCCCATAACCCCATATCCCCTTATCCCCATATCCCCATATTCCCATATCCCCATATCCCCATATCCCCATATCCCCCGTGTCCCCATATCCCCATATCCCCATATCCCCATATCCCATATCCACATGTCCCCATATCCCCATGTCCCCATATCCCCATATCCCCATATCCCCATGTCCCCATATCCCCCCTGTCCCCATATCCCCCATATCCCCATATACCCATATCCCCATATCCCCATATCCCCATGTCACCATATCCCCATATCCCCATTCCCCATTTCCCCATTGTCCCCATATCCCCATATCCCCATGTCCCCATGTCCCCATATCCCCATGTCCCCGTTTCCCCGTGTCCCTGTGCCCCCGTGTCCCCATTTCCCCATATCCCCATATCCCCATGTCCACATATCCCCATATCCCCATTTCCCCATATCCCATTGTCCCCACATCCCCATATCCCCATGTCCCCATATCCCCATATCCCCCATATACTCATGTCCCCATGTCCCCGTGTACCCGTGCCCCCGTGTCCCCATATCCCCATATCCCCATATCCCCATATCCCCCTATCCCCATATCCCCATGTCCCCATGTACCCATATCCCCTTGTCCCCATATCCCCATGTCCCCATGTCCCCATATCCTCATATCCCCATATCCCCATATCCCCATATCCCCATATCCCCATGTCCCCATATCCCCATATCCCCATATCCTTATATCCCCATATCCCCATATCCCCATATCCCCATATAACCATATCGCCATATCCCCATGTCCCCATGTCCCCATATCCCCATGTCCCCATATCCCCATATTCCCATATCCCCATATCCACGTGTCCCCATATCCCCATATCCCCATATCCACATGTATCCATATCCACATATCCCCATATCCCAATGTTCCCATGTCCCCATATCCCCATATGCCCCATGTCGCCATATCGCCATATACCCACATCCCCATATCCCCATAGCCACATGTCCCCATATCCCCATATCCCCATATCCCCATGTTCCCATGTCCCCATATCCCCATATCCCCATATGCCCATATTCCCATATCCCCATGTCCCCATATCCCCATATCCCCATATCACCATTTCCCCATCTCCCCGTATCCCCATATCCCCATATCCCCAAATCCACATATCCCCATGTCCCCATATCCCCATATCCCCAGATCCCCATATCCCCATGTCCCCATATCTCCATATCCCCCATGTCCCCATATCCCCCATATCCCCATATCCCCATATCCCCATATCCCCATATCCCCATGTCCACATATCCCCATATCCCCATATCCCCATATCCCCATATCCCCATGTCCCCATTTCCCCATATGCCCATATCCCCATGTCCCCATGTCCCCATGTCCCCATATCCCCATTTCCCCATATTCCCATATCCCCATATCCCCATATCCCCATTTCCCCATATCCCCATATCCCCATATCCCCATGTCCCCATATCCCCCATGTCCCATATCCCCCATGTCCCATTATCCCCATATCCCCATATCCCTCATGTTCCCATATCCCCATATCCCCATATCCCCATGTCCCCATGTCCCCATATCCCCCATTTACCCATATCCCCTTACCCCCATAACCCCATATCACCTTATCCCCATATCCCCATGTCCCCATGTCCCCATATCCCCCATGTCCCCATATCCCCATATCCCCATAACCCCATATCCCCATATCCCCATATCCCCATATCCCCATATCCCCATATCCCCATGTCCCCATATCCCCATATCCACATATCCCCATATCCCCATATCCCCATGTCCCCATGTCCCCATATCCCCATATCCCCATATCCCCATATCCCCATGTCCCCAATATCCCCATATCCCCCATGTCCCCATATCTCCATTTCCCCATCACCCCAAATCCGCTTATCCCCATATCCCCATATCCCCATATCCACATATCCCCATATCCCCATATCCCCATGTCCCCATGTCCCCATGTCCCCATATCCCCATATCCCCATATCCCCATGTCCCCATATCCCCATATCCCCATATCGCCATTTCCCCATATTCCCATATCCCCATGTCCCCATATCCCCAAATCCCCATATCCCCATATCCCCATATCCCCCATGTCCCCATATCCCCGTATCCCCATATCCCCATATCCCCATATCCCCATATCACCATATCCCCATGTCCCCATATCCCCATGTCCCCATATCCCCATATCCCCATGTCCCCATATCCCCATATCCCCACATCCCCATATCCCCATATCCCCATATCCCCATGTCCCCATGTCCGCATAACCCCATATCACCATTTCCCCATTTCCCCATATCCCCATATCCCCATATCCCCATGTCCCCATGTCCACATATCCCCATGTCCCCATGCCCCCATATCCCAATGTCCCCATATCCCCATATCCCCATAACCCCATATCCCCTTATCCCCATATCCCCATATTCCCATATCCCCATATCCCCATATCCCCATATCCCCCGTGTCCCCATATCCCCATATCCCCATATCCCCATATCCCATATCCACATGTCCCCATATCCCCATGTCCCCATATCCCCATATCCCCATATCCCCATGTCCCCATATCCCCCCTGTCCCCATATCCCCCATATCCCCATATACCCATATCCCCATATCCCCATATCCCCATGTCACCATATCCCCATATCCCCATTCCCCATTTCCCCATTTCCCCATATCCCCATATCCCCATATCCCCATGTCCCCTTGTCCCCATATCCCCATGTCCCCATATCCCCATGTCCCCATATCCCCATGTCCCCATGTCCCCATGTCCCCATGTCCCCATATCGCCATATCCCCATATCGCCATATCCCCATATCCCCATATCCCCATGTCCCCATATCCCAATTTCCCCATA